>NC_068432.1:39754150-40054150 GCF_023373465.1 Oncorhynchus keta
GTAGAGGGGAGAGAAAGAGGAATGCAGGGAGAGAGGGAGGGAGAGAGTAGAGTGGAGAGAAAGAGGAATGGAGGGAGAGAAGGAGGGAGGGAGGAAGAGAGTAGAGGGGAGAGAAAGAGGAATGGAGGGAGAGAGGGAGGGAGGAAGAGAGTAGAGGGGAGAGAAAGAGGGATGCAGGGAGAGAGGGAGAGAGGGAGGGAGGAAGAGAGTAGAGGGGAGAGAAATAGGAATGGAGGGAAAGATGGAGGGAGGAAGAGAGTAGAGGGGACAGAAAGAGGAATGGAGGGAAAGATGGAGGGAGAGAGTAGAGGGGAGAGAAGGAGGGAGAGAGTAGAGGGGAGAGAAAGAGGAATGGAGGGAGAGAGGGAGGGAGGAAGAGAGTAGAGGGACAGAAAGAGGAATGGAGGGAAAGATGGATGAAGGGAGAGAGTAGAGGGGAGAGAAAGAGGAATGGAGGGAGAGAAGGAGGGAGAGAGTAGAGGGGAGAGAAGGAGGGAGAGAGTAGAGGGGAGAGAAAGAGGAATGGAGGGAGAGAGGGAGGGAGGAAGAGAGTAGAGGGGAGAGAAAGAGGAATGGAGGGAGAGAAGGAGGGAGAGAGTAGAGGGGAGAGAAAGAGGAATGGAGGGAGAGGAGGGAGGGAGGAAGAGAGTAGAGGGGAGAGAAAGAGGAATGGAGGGAGAGAAGGAGGGAGGGAGGAAGAGAGTAGAGGGGAGAGAAAGAGGAATGGAGGGAGAGAAGGAGGGAGAGAGTAGAGGGGAGAGAAAGAGGAATGGAGGGAGAGGAGGGAGGGAGGAAGAGAGTAGAGGGGAGAGAAAGAGGAATGGAGGGAGAGAAGGAGGGAGGGAGGAAGAGAGTAGAGGGGAGAGAAAGAGGAATGGAGGGAGAGAAGGAGGGAGAGAGTAGAGGGGAGAGAAAGAGGAATGCAGGGAGAGAGGGAGGAGAGAGTAGAGTGGAGAGAAAGAGGAATGGAGGGAGAGAAGGAGGGAGGGAGGAAGAGAGTAGAGGGGAGAGAAATAGGAATGGAGGGAAAGATGGAGGGAGGAAGAGAGTAGAGGGGAGAGAAAGAGGAATGGAGGGAGAGAAGGAGGGAGAGAGTAGAGGGGAGAGAAGGAGGGAGAGAGTAGAGGGGAGAGAAAGAGGAATGGAGGGAGAGAGGGAGGGAGGAAGAGAGTAGAGGGGAGAGAAAGAGGAATGGAGGGAAAGATGGAGGGAGAGAGTAGAGGGGAGGGAGGAAGAGAGTAGAGGGGAGAGAAATAGGAATGGAGGGAAAGATGGAGGGAGGAAGAGAGTAGAGGGGAGAGAAAGAGGAATGGAGGGAGAGAAGGAGGGAGAGAGTAGAGGGGAGAGAAAGAGGGCTGTAGGGAGAGAAGGAGGGAGAGAGTAGAGGGGAGAGAAGGAGGGAGAGAGTAGAGGGGAGAGAAAGAGGAATGGAGGGAGAGAGGGAGGGAGGAAGAGAGTAGAGGGGACAGAAAGAGGAATGGAGGGAAAGATGGATGAAGGGAGAGAGTAGAGGGGAGAGAAAGAGGGATGCAGGGAAAGATGGATGAGGGAGAGAGTAGAGGGGAGAAAAAGAGGGATCAGGGAGAGAGGGAGGGAGAGAGTAGAGGGGAGAAAAAGAGGGATCAGGGAGAGAGGGAGGGAGAGCCCTGCAGACATATGGGTCAGAAACCATACTTCACTCCGTTCGAAGTTCAAACTGGCAGATGGATAGAAACATTATTTGTAGTAGCATCAGCAGCAGTACAGTGGCAAGCAAAACCTCCCTAGAAGGAAGAAATCTCAAGAGGAATCAGACGCAGGGGGGCTGAGAAGTGCAGGAGGGAACAGATTTAGGAGGGAGGGAGGGAAGCAGAGAAAGATGGAAAGATCCCCCCTCTCCCTTATCCCCCTCTCCTCTGTGTCCACCTCCATGGTCCCCCCTCTCTGTCAGCTAGTCTGGCCTGGCAGGCAGACAGAGTTGATGGCCCTTATGAAAATATGATCAATTCAATCGGGCTGCAAATTTTATGAGCCGGCCGTGTCAAAACAATCTCTTCTGTGACGTCTGACACAGCATGGCGGGCACTGAATCAGAAAATATGACGAGCAATGGCCTGGCCTGAAACAGCCAGTTGTCTTGGTCAGCTAGTACCTAGCTGTCTGGGTTTCTAGTACCTAGCTGTCTGGGTGTCTAGTACCTAGCTGTCTGGGTATCTAGTACCTAGCTGTCTGGGATTCTAGTACCTAGCTGTCTGGGTTTCTAGTACCTAGCTGTCTGGGTATCTAGTACCTAGCTGTCTGGGTTTCTAGTACCTAGCTGTCTGGGTATCTAGTACCTAGCTGTCTGAGTGTCTAGTACCTAGCTGTCTGGGTTTCTAGTACCTAGCTGTCTGGGATTCTAGTACCTAGCTGTCTGGGTATCTAGTAACTGGCTGTCTGGGATTCTAGTATCTAGCTGTCTGGGTGTCTAGTACCTGGCTGTCTGGGTTTCTAGTACCTAGCTGTCTGGGATTCTAGTACCTAGCTGTCTGGGTATCTAGTACACAGCTGTCTGTGTGTCTAGTACCTAGCTGTCTGGGATTCTAGTACCTGGCTGTCTGGGTTTCTAGTACCTAGCTGTCTGGGATTCTAGTACCAAGCTGTCTGGGATTCTAGTGCCTAGCTGTCTGGGTTTCTAGTACCTAGCTGTCTGGGTTTCTAGTGCCTAGCTGTCTGGGTTTCTAAACCTAGCTGTCTGGGTTTCTAGTGCCTAGCTGTCTGGGTTTCTAGTACCTAGCTATCTGGGATTCTAGTACCTAGCTGTCTGGGATTCTAGTACCTAGCTGTCTGGGTTTATAGTACCTAGCTGTCTGGGTGTCTAGTACCTGGCTGTCTGGGTTTCTAGTACCTAGCTGTCTGGGATTCTAGTACCTAGCTGTCTGGGTTTCTAGTGCCTAGCTATCTGGGTTTCTAGTACCTAGCTGTCTGGGTTTCTAGTGCCAAGCTGTCTGGGTTTCTATACCTAGCTGTCTGGGTTTCTAGTGCCTAGCTGTCTGGGTTTCTAGTACCTAGCTGTCTGGGATTCTAGTACCTTGCTGTCTGGGTGTCTAGTACCTAGCTGTCTGGGTGTCTAGTACCTAGCTGTCTGGGTTTCTAATACCTAGTTGTCTGGGTTTCGAGTACCTAGCTGTCTGAGTTTCTAGTGCCTATCTGTCTGAGTTTCTAGTACCGAGCTGTCTGTGTTTCTAGTACCAAGCTGTCTGGGTATTTAGTACCTAGCTGTCTGGGTTTCTAGTACATAGCTGTCTGGGTTTCTAATACCTAGCTGTCTGTGTTTCTAGTACCTAGCTGTCTGGGATTCTAGTACCTAGCTGTCTGGGTATCTCGTACCTAGCTGTCTGGGTTTCTAGTACCTAGCTGTCTGGGATTCTAGTACCAAGCTGTCTGGGATTCTAGTGCCTAGCTGTCTGGGTTTCTAGTACCTAGTTGTCTGGGTTTCTAGTGTCTAGCTGTCTGGGTTTCTAAACCTAGCTGTCTGGGTTTCTAGTGCCTAGCTGTCTGGGTTTCTAGTACCTAGCTGTCTGGGATTCTAGTACCTAGCTGTCTGGGATTCTAGTACATAGCTGTCTGAGTATCTATTACCTAGCTGTCTGGGTTTCTAGTACCTCGCTGTCTGTGTTTCTAGTACCTAGCTGTCTGGGTTTCGAACACCTAGCTGTCTGAGTTTCTAGTGCCAAGCTGTCTGAGTTTCTAGTACCTAGCTCTCTGTGTTTCTAGTACCTAGCTGTCTGACATTCTAGTACTTAGATGTCTGTGTTTCTAGCAGCTGAATGTCTGGGGTTCTAGTACCTAGCTGTCTGTTTTTCTAGTACCTGGCTGTCTGGGTATCTAGTACCTAAATGTCTCTGTATCTAGTACTAAAATGTCTGGGTATCTAGTACCTTGCTGTTTGGGTTTCTAATACCTAGCTGTCTGTGTTTCTAGTACCTAGCTGTCTGGGTTTCTAGTACCGAGATGTCTGTGTTTCTAGTACCTAGCTATCTGTGTTTCTAGTTCCTACCTGTGTGTGTTTCTAGTACTTAGCTGTCTGGGTATCTAGTACCTTGCTGTCTGCGTTTTTAAAACCTAGTTGTTGGGGTTTCTAGTACCTAGCTGTCGGGGTTTCTAGTACCTAGATGTCTGTGTTTCTAGTACCTAGCTATCTGCGCATCTAGTACCTTGCTGTCTGGGTTTCTAGTACCGAGCTGTCATTGTTTCTAATACCTAGTAGTCTGGGTTTCTAAAACCGAGCTGTCTGGATTTCTAGTACATAGCTGTCTGGGTTCCTAGTACCTTGCTGTCTAGGTTTCTAGTACTTTGCTGTGTGTGTTTCTAGTACCTAGCTGTCTGGGTATCTAGTACCTTGCTGTCTAGGTTTCTATACCTAGCTGTCTGGGTTTCTAGTGCCTAGCTGTCTTGGTTTCTAGTATCTAGCTGTTTGGGTTTCTAGTACCTTGCTGTCTAGGTTTCTATACCTAGCTGTCTGGGTTTCTAGTGCCTAGCTGTCTGGGTTTCTAGTACCTAGTTGTCTTGGTTTCTAGTGCCCTATTCTCTGAGTTTCTAGTGCCTAGTTGTCTGTTTTTCTGTTACCTAGCTATCTGTGTTTTTAGTACCTAGTTTTCTGGATTTCTAGTACCTAGCTGTCTATGTTTCTATTACCTAGTTTTCTGGATTTCTAGTACCTAGATGTCTATGTTTCTAGTACCTAGTTTTCTGGATTTCTAGTACCTAGCTGTCTATGTTTCTAGCACCTAGTTGTCTGGGTTTCTAGTACCTAGTTGTCTGGGTTTATCGTACCTAGTTGTCTGGGTTTCTAGTAGCTAGTTGTCTGGGTTTCTAGTACCTAGTTGTCTTGCTATCTTGTACTTAGCTGTCTGTGTTTTTACATAGAGAAAATAAAGGAATGTTGAAATTGCACAAACGAAAAGACACAATTACAAAATAATAATGACAAAATAGCTCTGTTATTCTCATCAGAACAGGTGAAGAGGATTTACATGATTATCACAGAGGCAGACTATAAAAATGTCACTATGTTCAGGTCTGAGCTTGTTCTCTTTACCTGTGGAATCCTCCCGTGTTCCAGTACCCGTGTGTGTGTGTGTGTGTGTGTGTGTGTGTGTGTGTGTGTGTGTGTGTGTGTGTGTGTGTGTGTGTGTGTGTGTGTGTGTGTGTGTGTGTGTGTGTGTGTGTGTGTGTGTGTGTGTGTGTGTGTGTGTGTGCGCACACACTATGCGTATTCTGTAGCTGTAGGCGTACTACAGGTTTTTCCTATTGGTGTCATCTTATTGTAGCTTGACCTTAGAGTGATATACCATTTTTATGAGATTTTTATACACAACCATACATCACCAAACTCAAACTTTCCATAAACAAGTTAGAGAATGACTGATGCAGTATATTGCTGAATGGTGGAATTTCCCCCCCTATAATCATACTAGTTTTGGCACCTCGGTGAAAGCTACTTGTCCTTAATTTTACCCAAGGGGCCGAGCTGCAGCTGACAGAGTCTGTCTCTTTGTATTTGTATATTTCCTTTCTGAGTGTGTGTGTGTGTGTGTGTGTGTGTGTGTGTGTGTGTGTGTGTGTGTGTGTGTGTGTGTGTGTGTGTGTGTGTGTGTGTGTGTGTGTGTGTGTGTGCGGTGACAGTCTGCCATCTGTTGTTGTGTGGAAAACAAACCTCCAGTCCTATTCTCTGGCTGCAGACAGAACTGAGAGGGAACAATTAAAATGGTTTTAAAATAATAAGTTATTATATCTCATATCTGTTGTATAAAAAAAGACATATCTGTGTCTTTAGCTGTTATCTTCTTTTTTATAATAATAATATATAATGTTTTGATTTTCAGACATTAAAATGACAACACATATTCTATATTCTACATCAGGGCTCTCCAACCCCTGTATCAGGGCTCAGGGCCAGAACCAGATGCAGACACGGGAGGAAGATGGTTTGAGTGCTTGATAATTCTTAGTACCAAAAAGGGCAGGCAAGAGAATAGTCGTGGACAGGCAAAAGGTCAAAACCAGATCAGAGTCCAGGAGGTACAGAGTGGCAGGCAGGCTCGCGGTCAGGGCAGGCAGACTGGTCAGGCAAGCGGGTACAGAGTACAGAAAACAGGCAAGGGTCAAACCGGGAGGACAAGCAAAAGAGAGAATAGCAAAGCAGGAGCACATGAAAAACACGCTGGTTGACTTGAAACAGACAAGACACAGGGATAAATACACTGGGGAAAATAAGCGACACCTGGAGGGGGTGGAGACAATCACAAGGACATGTGAAACAGATCAGGGCGTGACACCCTGATCCTGGAGAGATCCCTTCCTGTAGGTTTTTGCTCCATCCCCAGTTGTAACTACTTTGATTCAGCTTATTAACCAACTAATTATTAGAATCAGGTGCGCTAAATTAGAGTTGGAGTGAAAACCTACAGGATGATATCTCACCAGGAACAGGGTTAGAGAGCCTTTTTCTTCATCACACAGTGTGGCTAGATGCTATAGGACTCACGGTTCACTGGGAGAGAATGGTGAACATCGCCCCTAGTGGCCAAGGCGTCAACTGCAGTAACTCCAGACAAAGCCCAGCCTGGGTACCTGGCTGTCTGTTCCTGTTCAGCTTTGACCCATGTTACACTGTTGCCTTGCCAACAACAAGCTGGCGACAGCACAGAAAGGTGGCAGTCTATACAGACACAAAAGTCTAACAAAAGCTTGTATAAAGTTTACACAAAACTCTGCAACTGGATCGTGGACTTCCTGGCGGCCGGACCCAGGTGGTGATGGTAGCCAACAACACCTCCGCCAAGCTGATCCTCAACAAGGGGGCCCTTCAGATGTCTGTGCTTTGTCCCCTCCTGTACTCCATGTTAACCCATGACTGTGTGGCCACGCATGACTCCAACACCATCATCACGTTTGCCATGACGGTGGTAAGCCTGATCACCGATGGCAATGAGACAGCCTACAGGATTGGAGGCCCGGAGACTTAGCAGTGTGGTGCCAGGACAACAGCCTCTCCCTCAACATCAGTAAGACCAAGGAGCTGACTGTGGACTATTAGAGAAAGAGGGGAGAGCACGCCCCCATCCACATCGACAAGGCTGTAGTGGATCGGGTCAAGAGCTTCAAGTTCCTTGGCGTCCACATCACTAAGGACTTAACATGGTCGACACACATCCCGCACAGTCGTGAAGAGGACACGACAATACCTCCTCTCCCTCGGGGAGGATGAACAGATTTGGCATGGGCCCTCGGATCCTCAAAACGTTCTATAGCTGCACCATTGAGAGCATCTCGACTGCAAAGCTCTATAGAGGGTGGTGCAGACAGCCCAATGCATCACTGGGGCAGAGCTCCCTGCCGTCCAGGATCTCTATATCAGGTCGGTGTCAGAGGAAGGACCAAAAAATTGCCAAAGACAAAGTTCACTGCTACAGTCCGGCAAACGGTACAGAGCATCGGCTCTCGGAGCAACAGGTTCTGAGATAGCTTCTACCCCTCTCCATAAGACTGCTAAATAGTTCATTAAATGGTTACCTGGACTATGTGCATTAACCACATCTTGCACTGACTTTATGCACACTCACAAGACTGTATATACACACTATGCCTTCAGAAAGTATTCACACTCCTTTATCTGTTCCACATGTTGTTGTTACAGATTTAATTTATAATGGTTTAAATTTAGATTTTGTGTCACTGATCTACACACAGTACCCCATAATGTCAAAGTGGAATTTTGTTTGTAAATATTTTTTTTATTAATAATGTAACACAACAAAATGTGGAATAAGTCAAGGTGCATGAATTATTTCTGAAGGCACTGTACTCACAAACACCACACTGACACAAAAAACCTACACACATTGACATACACTACATACACACACACACACACACACACACACACACACACACACACACACACACACACACACACACACACACACACACACACACACACACACACACACACACACACACACACACACACACACACACACACACACACACACACACACACACACACACACACACTACTCTGTTCTTTATTTTACTCTTATTACTATCTATCCTGATGCAGAGTCACTTTACCCCACCTTCATGTGCATATCTGCCTCAGATACTGTACCCTGTACCCCTGCACATTGATCTGCTACTGGTACTTGTGTATTTTATTCCTCTTATTTTACAATTATTTTACTCTGCATAGAAAGGGGAGGGCTCGTAAGCAAGCATTTCATGATAAAGTTACCTGTTGCATTCGACACGTGTGACAATACAATTTAATTTGATTTGAAAACAATTATCTGCAGTATCTCCCCACAAAAAAAGTTGTATGCAAAAAACAAATACTCAAATACTTTTCCTTTCACTGAGAAAAAGGAAAACTTCTGTACAGTCATTCCTTCTGCTCTCCTCCTCCCATATCACATGCTCTCTCTGACATGTTTATTACATCCTTCCCTTTCTCTCTCACCCTCTCTCTCTCTCTCTCTCTCTCTCTCCTCTCTCTCTCTCTGTCTATCCTGGAGGTCAAAGGTCAGAGTTTGACTGCGTCCGTGACCCTACAGGTCATAACTCCCAGCTTGTCTGGGTCACGTGGGGACAGAGTGCTTCATTACTGAAGAGGACACACAGACAGAGACAGGGTCCTTGAACGTCCTGCTGAAATAACTTCCATCAGAAAATGTTCCCACACACTTTTATTTCTCAAGTCTCACACACACAGTTATGCCTTCAATGGTTCAATGGTCTTAAGGTATTCCAGTTCATTCATGGGTAGACCAATTTTCACACATTTCACTGCACCTTAAGTGCCTTCTGAAAATATTCACACCCCTTAACTTTCTCCACATGTTGTTGTGTTACAACCTGAATGTATAATGGATTAAATGTAGATGTTGTGTCACTGATCCCCATAATGTCAAAGTGGAATTATTTTTTTCGACATTTTTACAAATTCATTAAAAATGAAAAGCTGAAATGTCTTGAATCAATAAGTATTCAACCCCTTTGTTATGGCAAGCCTAAATAAGTTCAGGAGTAAACATGCATTAACAAGTTATATAATAAGTTGCATGGTTTCACGTTCTGACCTTAGTTCTTTTATTATGTCTTTGTTTTAGTATGGTCAGGGCGTGTGTTGGGTGAGTTGTCTATGTTATTTTTTCTTTTGATTTGGGATTGCTGTGTTTGGCCTGGTATGGTTCTCAATCAGAAGCAGCTGTCAATCGTTGTCCCTGATTGAGAATCATACTTAGGGAGCCTGGTTTCACTTTTGAGTTGTGGGTGTTTATTTTCCGTGTTAGTGTCTGTGCCACACGGGACTGTTTCTGTTTGATGACTTCACGTTTATTGTTTTGTTCCGTGTTCATTACTTTATTAAAAAACATGAACACTTACCACGCTGAGCTTTGGTCCTCACCTTCTTCCACCACAGACGATCGCTACACATGGACTCAATAATACTGTTTAACATGACTACCTCATCTCTGTACCCCACACATACAATTAACTAACTGCAAGTTCCCTCAGTCTGTGAAGCGAATTTCAAACACAGATTTAACTCAAAGACCAGGGAGGTTTTCCAATGACTCACAAAGAAAGGCACCTATTGGTAGATGGGTAAAAATGTAATAATAATCAGGCAACGAATATCCCTTTGAGTATGGTGAAGTTATTGATTACACTTTGGATGGTGTATCAATACACCCAGCTACTACAAAGATAAAGGCGTCGTCCCTAACTCAGTTGCCAGAGAGGAAGGAAACCGATAAGGGATTTTTCACCATGACGTCAATGGCGACGTTAAAACAGTTACAGAGTTGAATGGCTGTGATAAGAGAACTGTGAACAGAAGACATTCAAATATATTCCGAAACATGCATCGTATTGGCAACAAGGCACTAAAGCAATAATGCAAAATAATTGAATACAGAGTGTTATGTTTGGGGCAAATCCAATATAACACATGGCTGAGTACCACTCTCCATATTTTGAATCATAGTGGTGGCTGTATCATGTTATGGGTATGCCTGTAATCTTAAAGGAGCTTTCCACCAGACACTGGGAGATGAATTCACCTTTCAGCAGGACACTACCTAAAACACAAGGCCATCATCCCAGAAACCCTAGACCCACTCCAATTTGCATACCGCCCAAACAGATCCACAGATGATGCAATCTCTATTGCACTCCACACTGCCCTTTCCCACCTGGATAAAAT
Source organism: Oncorhynchus keta (assembly GCF_023373465.1). NCBI lineage: Eukaryota > Metazoa > Chordata > Actinopteri > Salmoniformes > Salmonidae > Oncorhynchus > Oncorhynchus keta. The sequence continues at coordinate 39,764,379 of NC_068432.1, forward strand.
GAACACCTATGTGAAAATGCTGTTCATTGACTACAGCTCAGCGATCAACAACATAATACCCTCAAAGCTCATCACCAAGCTAAGGATCCTGGGACTAAACACTGCAACTGGATCCTGGACTTCCTGACAGGCCGCCCCCAGGTGGTGGGGGTAGGTAGCAACACATCTGCCACGCTGATCCCCAACACTGGAGCTCCCCAGGGGTGTGTGCTCAGTCCTTTCCTGTACTCCCTGTTCACCCATGACTGCATGGCCAGGCACGACTCCAACACCATCATTAAGTTTGCTGACGACACAACAGTGGTAGGCCTATAGGGATGAGACAGCCTATAGGGAGGAGGTCAGAGACCTGGCCGGGTGGTGCCTGAATAACAACCTATCCCTCAATGTAACCAAGACTAAGGAGATGATTGTGGACTACAGGAAAAGGAGAACCGTGCACGTCCCTATTCTCATCAATGGGACTGTAGTGGAGCAGGTTGAGAGCTACAAATTCCTTGGTGTTCACATCAACAACAAACTAGATTGGTCCAAACACACCAAGATAGTCGTGAAAAGGGCACGATAAAGCCTATTTCCCCTCAGGAAACTAAAATATTTGGCATGGGTCCTGAGATCCTCAAAAGGTTCTACAGCTGCAACACCGAAAGCATCCTGACTGGTTGCATCACTGCCAAGTACAGCAATTGCTCGGCCTCCGACCGAAAGGCACTTCAGAGGGTAGTGCATACGGCCCAGTACATCACTGGGGCAAAGCTGCCTGCCATCCAGGACCTCTATACCAGGCGGTGTCAAGAGGAAAGCCCTAAAAATTGTCAAAGACCCCAGCCACCCCAGTCATAGACTGTTCTCTCTACTACCGCATGGCAAGCAGGACCGGAGTGCCAAGTCTAGGACAAAAAGACTTCTCATTAGTTTTTACCCCCAAGCCATAAGACTCCTGAAACAGGTAACCAAATGGTTACCCAGACTATTTGCATTGTGTGCCCCCCCAACCCCTTTTTAACACTGCTGCTACTCTCTGTTTATCTTATATGCAATGTCACTTTAACTATACATTCATGTACATACTACCTAAATGGCCCTACCAACCAGTGCTCCTCGCACATTGGCTAACCGGGCTATCTGCATTGTGTGCCCCCCCAACCCCTTTTTAACACTGCTGCTACTCTCTGTTTATCTTATATGCAATGTCACTTTAACTATACATTCATGTATTATTATTATTATTATGTAGATACTACCTAAATTGGCCCGACCAACCAGTGCTCCCACACATTGGCTAACCGGGCTATCTGCATTGTGTCCCACCACTCGCCAACCCCTCTTTCTACGCTTCTGCTACTCTCTGTTCATCATATATGCATAGTCACTTTAACGATACCTACATGTACATACTACCTCAATCAGCCTGACTAACAAGTGTCTGTATACAGCCTTGCTATTCTTTTTTCAAATGTCTTTTTACTGTTGTTTTATTTCTTTACTTACCTACACACACACACACACACACACACACACACACACACACACACACACACACACACACACACACACACACACACACACACACACACACACACACACACACACACACACACACACACACACACACACACACACACACACACACACACACACACACATACATTTGTTTTCTTCCGCACCATTGGTTAGAGCCTGTAAGTAAGCATTTCACTGTAAGGTCTACCTACACCTGTTGTATTCGGCGCACGTGACAAATAAACTTTGATTTGATTTGATTTTAAATACTGGAGTTGTTTACCAAAAAGACAGTGAGTGGCCTGGTTACAATTTTGACTTAAATTTGCATGGAAATCTGTGGCAAGACTTGAAAATGGTTGTCTAGCAGTGATCAACAACCAATTTGACAGAGCTTGAAGAATTTTGAAAAGAATAATGGGAAAATGTTGCACAGTCCAGGTGTGGAAAGCTCTTAGAGACTTACCCAGGAAGAGTCACAGCTGTAATCACTGCCAAATGTGATTCTAACATGTACTGAAAACTTATCTAATCAATATATATTAACTAGCAACAGACAGCATTTATATACTGGCTATCTCTGAACCTCACTTAGATTATTATTTTGATGATACAGTGGTAGCAATATATGGCTATAACATCTACAGAAGAGACAGTAATGCCAATGAATTGCCATCGCACTGCACACTGATCCATCCCATCTGGACAAGAGGAATACCTATGTAAGAATGCTGTTCATTGACTATAGCTCAGCCTTCAACACCATAGTACTCTCCAAGCTCATCATTAAGCTCAGGGCCAGGGGTCGGAACCTCGCCGTGTGCAACTGGGTCCGGGACTTCCTGACGGACACCCCCAGGTGGTGAAGGTGTGAAACATCACCTCCACTACGCTGATCCTCAACACAGGGGCCCCACAAGGGTGCGTGCTCAGCCCCCTCCTGTACTCCCTGTTCACCTATGACTACCTGGCTACGCACACCTCCAACGCAATCATCAAGTTTGCGGACGACACAGCAGTAATAGGCCTGATTACCACAGTGAGGAGGTAAGGGACCTGGCGGGGGCAAGCCCCTATCCACATCGGACGGACCGCTGCGGGAGAAGGTGAAAAGCTTCAAGTTTCTCTGTGTACACATCACTGACAAACTGAAATGGTCCACCACACAGACAGTGGATGCTGAAGAAATGTGGGTGACACATAGGATGAAGATGTTAAAGAGTACCTATGCCAGCACACACGTCTGCCTCACACCAATGCTTACTCCAAAGGGCACTGACTCCTGCCTTCCTATGGCCACCCGAGCCACCATCCCATCATGGAACTGGCAAAGGATGTTGCAAATTTGCCTGGACAGCCACATTTGAGTAGAATGCCCCATAGTAGTTTCCAATTTAGCTTGGCCCCTAAGACCCTCACAAACTTTTACAGATGCACAATTGAAAGCATCCTGTCGGGCTTTATCACCGCCTGGTACGGTAACTGCACCGTCCACATCCACAGGGCTCTCCAGAGGGTGGTGGGTCTGCCCAAAGCATCACCAGGGGCAGACTGCCTAACCTCCATACACCTACAGCACCCAATGTCACAGGAAAGCCAAAAGGATCATCAAGGACATCAATCACCGAGCCTGTTCAACTCGTTATCATCCAGAAGGCGTAGTCAGCACAGGTGCATCAAAGCTGGGACCGAGAGAATGAAAAACAGCTTCTATCTCAAGGCCATCTGACTGTTAAATAGCCCTCACTATCTGGCTACCACCCGGTTACTCAACCCTGCACCTTAGAGGCTGCTGCCCTATGTACATAGATATGGCATCACTGGTCAATAATGGAACACTAATCACTTTAATAATGTTTACATACTGTTTTACTCATTTCATATGTACATACCGTATTCTATTCTACTGTATTTCAGTCAATGCCACTCCGACATTGCTTGTCCTAATATTTATAAATTTCTTAATTCCATTATTTTACTTTAAGATTTGTGTGTATTGTTGTGAATTGTTAAACAATACTGCACTGTTGCAGCTAGGAACACAAGCATTTCGCTAATTGTACTGTAAATGTAGTGCTATGTAAGTATATTTATGTACAGTATATTATGAATTTTATTTGTGTTGTTTCCTGTTCGGACCCCAGGAAGAGTAGCTATATTTTACAAGTGTTAGAAATGTTTTTCTCCACTTTGACATTAGAGAGTATTTTGTGAAAATCGTTGTCAAAAAAGAAGAATAAATTCATTTTAATCATACTTTGTTACACAACATATTTTTGGAAAAATGAAGGGGTGTGAATACTTTCTGATGGCACTGTATCCCTTGTGTTAAAAAAACAAAACATTCCCAGGCAGTGCAATGGGATTATACCCCGTGCCCACAAGAGGGCAGCAATGGTGTACAGAAGATGAAGATGACTTCTCACTGAATCACTATAGAGTAGGACTGACTGCTGAGGGGCGGGTGTGTTTATGTGTCATTTCTACATGGAGCCTTTACAGTAAGCAAGAGTTAGACAGATTGAGAATGAAAGGCAGTGTGACTAAGCATAAAATAGCCTGGTCAAAGTTTTGTTGTATCAGGAGTCATGACAAATAGCAAAGTTAACCATTAACAATGCAAAAGCTCAACATGAGTTCACCTTTTAGCTTGACAGTGGAGGAGGGCTAGCTAGAAGACAATGGGATCATTGTTCAAAGGAGAGATTAAGGAAATGAAGCTTTGACTACGTACAGAGTCAGTGAACATAGCCTTGCTATTGAGAAAGGCCGCCATAGGCAGACCTGGCTCTCCAGAGAACACCGGCTATGTGCTCACTGCCTACATAATGAGGTGGAATCTGTGCTGTCCTTCCTAACCTCCTGCCCAATGTATGACCATATTAGAGACACATATTTCCTCAGATTACACAGACCCACAAGGAATTAGAAAACAACCCCAATGTTGATAAACTCCCATATCTACTGGGTGAAATACCACAGTGTGCCATCACAGCAGCAAGATTTGTGACCTGTTGCCACCATGTAAATACAATACAATATGTAAATATGAATGTTTATTTATTTTCCCTTTTGTACTTGAACTATTTTCAAATTGTTACAACACTGTGTATAGACATAATGTGGCATAATATGACAGTTGAAAAGCCATTATTATTTTGGAACTTTTGTGAGTGTAAAGTTAACTGTTCATTTTATTGTTTATTTCACTTTTGTTTATGATTTATTTCACTTGCTTTGTCAATATAAACATATGTTTCCCCCTCCTCTTCCCTCTCGCTCTCTCACTTTGTCTACAAACATCTCCTCAACCTCAGATTTCATAAACCACTTTTCTCCCAGAACTAACAGAACAGAAGTCACTTGTTTTTAAGAGGCCACTTCCACTCTCTCTCTTCCCCTGTCTCTCTCTCTCTTCCACTCTCTCTCTCTCTCTCTCTCTCTCTCTCTCTCTCTCTCTCTCTCTCCACTCTCTCTTCCACACTCTCTCTTTCTTCCCCTCCCTCTCTCGCTCTCTCTTCCACTCACTCTCTTCCCCTCTCTTTCACTCTCTCTCTTACCCTCTCTCTCTCTCTTCCACACTCACTCTCTCTTCCCCTCTCTTTCACTATCTCTCTCTTCCCCTCTCTCTCACTTCCCCTCTCTCTCTCTTCCACACTCTCTCTCTCTTCCACACTCACTCTCTCTTCCACACTCTCTCTCTCTTCCACTCTCTCTTCCACTCTCTCTTTCTTCCACTCTCTCTCTCTCTTCCCCTCTCCCTCTCTCTTCCACACTCACTCTCTCTTCCACACTCTCTCTCTTCCACTCTCTCTTTCTTCCACTCTCTCTCTCTCTTCCACTCTCTCTCTTTCACTCTCTCTCTCTCTTCCCCTTTGTCTCTCTCTTTCCGCTCTCTCTCAGACTGACAGAGAATCAGATTCCTTGCGTGAGACCATGGCATTAGGTCCAGTTGATGTTGATATAACATTTCACTATTTTCCTTTAAATGAATCCCTTATTCAGCCAGACCAATGGAGCTGCTCTATGGGGACAGCTAAGGTTACAGTCCTGGATTTACACTCACGCTTCAAAACATGCAGCTCTTTTGGCATATTTTCTGCCACAGAAGATTCCTGGTTTAGTGTTCCATCAGGTGACTGCTCATTTAGTCAGAACTCATTGGTAGTTTTAACCCAGAGGAAACTTCTCAACATAACACACACAACTGTACTGTTCTGCAGTTCTGATAAATGTATGCTACTAGAAATCATAATGAAAGCTTAATGTAAGAAATATAGAAAAAAGGAAAGAAATGAAGACAGAAAGAAAACAAACAAACAAGAGAAAGAAAGAAAACAAAAATAAAGAACAAACCAATTCACATGGCTCTCTAGACCAAAGGGGTAGACTTGAGGATGAGTTTCTTAACAAACTGATCTAACTCCATTTGACATCCAGTAACATTAACCAAATGTCTTTGACTTGTTTTACATTCTAGCTATTTTTCCATTTGCTTGTCAAACTTTGGAGAATTTGAACCTGATCCTGTATGGAGTTAGGTAGATCCAATTGGATTTCAATACTTAACTTCTAAGGAGGACCCACTGAACCAAAACCTCCTCTTAACTACTAACCAAACTTCTAAACTAAAACATGAAGCTGCAACCTAGACTCAGGGGTAGATGTAACATAGTAAATCCGGGACACTCCAATTAGTATTATATGTTACGTTTCATATGGTAGATCTCAATTTATGGATGTCCATTATCCATTTCGTATGATATGTTAAGAATTGCAATTCGTACAATATGTTAGGAATTTGCAAAACTTGTGATATGTTACTAATTACAATTTGGGTTAAGGTTTGGGTTAGGAGTTAGGTTACAAGGGTTAGGGCAGGGTATTCACAAACTATTTTGACCCATGACTCCATTTTGATATCTGAAAATACTCACGACCCCAACCATGTGATTTTTATTTATTTTTAAATTTAGGGCTATGACAGTCAATTCAAAAACCTTCTAACAGTATTTCTGATTGTTTCGCAACTCACCATCACATACTTTTAATGTGGGTCTATGACAGTCAATTTAAAATTAGTCTGACATAACGTCTCTTATCTCAACACCACTAATGAGATTGGTGTGCTTGTTGCGTCGGAGCTTCTCAAAATCAGGGGGTGTGGTCGACAGCGTGCACCTCATCTCTGCTGTCACATCCAACCTGGATTGATCTTTGGTTTAATGCAGACGAGAGCACTGAATCCAGCTTCACACAGATCTGCTTTCAAGACACCTGGGAACTCCGAAAATACAAGGTGAAATCATGACATCAGGGATCTTAAGGTCAAAAAGTCTGAGTTATAGAAAGAGCCCTGAGTTCTTAAGTTAGAATTCAGAGTCTGATAACTGTTAAAAATGATTTTTCCCATTCAGAGTTAGTTTCTTTCCCGAGTTCCCAGTTCCGAGTTCCCAGTTCCACATTGTTCTGAATGCGACATTAATGCTCAGAGGGAGACATCAGAAACCAAAACTACTCCGTTGTTACGGGATTCTTCCGTTGAAGGAGAGGAGGACCAAAATGCAGCGTGGTTGAAATTCATGTTTGTTTTTAATAAGAAAACTATACATGAATAAAGTACAAAAACAATAAATGTGAAAACCCGAAACCAGTCCCGTGTGGTACAAACACTGACACAGGAGACAATCACCCACAAAACCCAACACCAAACAGGCTACCTAAATATGGTTCCCAATCAGAGACAATGACTAACACCTGCCTCTGATTGAGAACCATATCAGGCCAAACACAGAAACAGACAAACTAGACACACAACATAGAATGCCCACTCAGATCACACCCTGACCAAACAAAACATAGAGACATACAAAGCAAGCTATGGTCAGGGTGTGACAGTACTCCTCCCCCCAAGGTGCGGATTCCAGCCGCAAAACCTGATCCTATTTGGGAGGGTCTGGGTGGGTATCTGTCCGCGGTGGCGGCTCTGGTGCTGGACGTGGCCCCCACTTCACCATAGTCTTGGTCCGCCCCATTGTCCGCTTCCGTGGCCTCCAAACCACGGCGACCCTTCTAAATGACCCCACTGGACAGAGGGGCAGCTCGGGACAGAGGGGCAGCTCGGGACAGAGGGGCAGCTCGGGACAGAGGACAGCTCGGGACAGAGGGGCAGCTCGGGACAGAGGGGCAGAAGCTCTGGCGCCTCAGACTCCGGCAGCGGCGGACAGGTGGGAGACTCCGGCAGCGCTGGACAGGCGGGAGCACCTGTAAGGATGAGATGGAGAGACAGCCTGGTGCGGGGGGCTGCCACCGGAGGGCTGGTGCGTGGAGGTGGTACCGGATAGACCGGACCGTGCAGGCGCACTGGAGCTCTTGAGCACCGAGCCTGTCCAACCTTACCTGGTTGAATGCTCCCGGTCGCCCTGCCAGTGCAGTGAGGTGGAATAGCCCGCACTGGGCTATGCAGGCGAACCGGGGACACCATGCGCAAGACTGGTGCCATGTAAGCCGGCCCAAGGAGACGCACTGGAGACCAGATGCGTAGAGCCGGCTTCATGGCACTTGGCTTGATGCCCACTCTAGCCAAGATACGCGGAGCTGGAATGTACCGCACCGGGCTATGCACCCGCACTGGGGACACCGTGCGCTTCACAGCATAACACGGTGCCTTCCCGGTCTCTCTAACCCCCCGGTAAGCACAGGAAGTTGGCGCAGGTCTCCTACCTGGCTTCGCCATACTCCCTGTGTACCTCCCCCCAAGACATTTTTGGGGCTGACTCTCGGGCTTCCATCCGCGTCGCCGTGCTGCCTCCTCATACCAGCGCCTCTCTACCTTTCACCGCCACCAGCTCTTCTTTGGGGCGGCGATATTCTCCAGGCTGTGATCAGGGTCCTCTTCCATCCAACTCATCCTCCCATGTCCAGTCCTCCTTGCGCTGCTCCTGCTGCTGCTGCCTGTCACCACGCCGCTTGGTCCTGTTGTGGTGGGTGATTCTGTTACGGGATTCTTCCATTGAAGGAGAGGAGGACCAAAATGCAGCGTGGTTGAAATTCATGTTTGTTTTCAATAAGGTGCTCTGGTGCCTCTGGGCTGAGGGGCTCTGGCGCCTCAGACAGCGCCGGACAGGCGGGAGACTCAGGCAGTGCCGGACAGGCGGGAGAATTGGAGGTGAGGAGTCATCACTAATGTGGGACACTTACTGATGCTGTTTCCTGTTATTTTATTTTCATTACTCAAGAGTCAAGAAAGTCAGTTTTTTTTTACATCCATTGAGAATGACAACAGTTCCTCTCTCAATTTGAAAAATCTAGCCACCAAAGCCTCAGTGTAAATCCACAGTTTTGAGAACAGGCATGCGCGCCAATAACTTTTTTGATGTAGTTTACAATCGAAGTTACCTGTTGCAGTGTATCTCAGTTCTGTGCTCATCTCTTTTGCTGCCAGTTGCTCTCAGTGTATGATACAATGGCAGAGGGAGACACATTCAAAACTAGAGTGCAGAGGCCTGCCCGCCGTCCCGCCATAGATGGAGCCCCATCTGTGCAAAAGCCCACCATTCGATTCCATGGAATCTGTTTTTCATCAATATAGCCATGCAGCACACTGAACATCCCCTGTGCCTTTTCATGTTCGGGAATGGTGAGACAGATCAATATGTCCTTGTGAATAGCATCCCTCGACATGTGTAGTAAACAAAAGTCAATGCATCTCGGCCCTCATAGCTAAAGTCCATTTGGTGAGTATAAGCTGAGGAGTTTTTGAGTCGTTCAATCAAAGCATGAATTCTTTGTTTAACAGTTTTATCTGAAAAAAAGCTATTGATGTGAGTTTCTTGTGCCTCTGCTTCCCCACACATTGTCTTCACCATATCAATTGCGACCAGTAATATAAAAGTCTCTGCAATGGTGTGAGGTTTCATAGCGTACTGGGCCTAAACATTCACTGTGGGAATGATTTAAGTGCAACGGTCAAGTGCGGCCAATTCCCATTATCTAAGGGCGCTAATCTTGTTGAATTTGATCTTTCAGATTTGAATCATTTAAATGTTTAAGGTTAACCACATTACAATGCCTTTGAGACACAAAGACGGTATTATAATATATATATATAACGTTACACTACCGGTCAAAAGTTTGGACACACCTACTCATTCAAGGGTTTTTCTTTATTTTTAATATTATCTACATTGTAGAATAATAGTGATGTCATCAAAACTATGAAATAACACATATGGAATCATGTAGTAACCAAAAAAGTGTTAAACAAATCAAAATATGTTTTACATTTGAGATTCTGCAAAGTAGCCACCCTTTGCCTTGATGATAGCTTTGCACACTCTTGGCATTCTCTCAACCAGCTTCATGAGGTAGTCACCTGGAATGCATTTCAATTAACAGGTGTGCCTTGATAAAAGTTAATTTGTGGAATTTCTTTCCTTCTTAATGCCTTTCTTAGGGCTATGCCCCTTTTTCCTCCACTTCCTGTCACGCCCAAAGTAAACTTCCTGTATAGCTCAGGCCCTGAAGCCAGGATATGCATATAATTAGCTTATATCAGCTGATGTACGAAGGGCTATATAAATAAATGTGATTTGATTAGTACCATTTGAAAGAAAACACTTTGAAGTTTGTAGAAATGTTAAAATATTGTAGGAGAATAGAAATGCAAGAGTAAGTGTAACGGCCGTCGTCGGTGGAAGAAGGTGAGGACCAAGGTGCAGCGTGGTAAGTGTTCATGATATTTAATATAAGCAAAACTGAACACTAAACAAAATAACAACTAGGAAGAACGAACAAACGAAACAGTCCTGTCTAGTGATGACACACAAAACAGAGGTGGAAAAAGGCTACCTAAGTATGATTCTCAATCAGAGACAACTAACGACACCTGCCTCTGATTGAGAACCATACCAGGCCAAATTCAAAAATCAACCTCGAAAAACAAACATAGACTGCCCACCCCAACTCACACCCTGACCATACTAAAACAAAAACAAAACAAACAAACTAAGGTCAGAACGTTACAGTAAGGTCATATTGAAAATGAGCTCCCTGGAAGCAATTCCTATGGCTTCCACAGGGTGTCAGCAGTCTATGTTTAGGGTTTCAGGCTTGTAACTTCAAAAACGAATAAGAAATATCAGTTTTAGCAAAAGGACACAGTCTTGGAAATTCGTGTTTGCGCGCGCCATGAAGACAATACGCACCTGCTTTCCGTAAGAAAAATTATAGTTTGATTACATTTTAGGGTATCCGAGGTTTCAATAGAAACGGATTTTGACTTGTTGAAACAAAGTTTAGGGGTAGATTTTTGGATTCCTTTTTCTGCACGTTGAACGAGTGGATAACTCAACTCGATGGCACCAACTAAACAGATTTTTTGGGATATAAAGAAGGATTTTATCTAACAAAACGACACTACATGTTATAGCTGGGACCCTTTGGATGACATATCAGAGGAAGATTTTTAAAAAGTAAGTGAATATTTAATCGTTATTTGTGAATGTATGAAACCTGTGCAGGTGGAAAAATATTTTGATGTGGGACGCCAACCTCAAACAATCACATAGGCATGTTTTTGCTGTAATAGCTACTGTAAATCGGACAGTGCAGTTAAAGTAACGGCGGCAGCGTAGCCTAGTGGTTAGAGCGTTGGACTAGTAACCGGAAGGTTGCGAGGTCAAACCCCCGAGCTGTTGTTCTGCCCCTGAACAGGCCGTCATTGAATATAAGAATATGTTCTTAACTGACTTACCTGGTTAAATAAAGGTCAAATAAAAAATAAAAAAAATAACAAGAATTTAAGCCAATCAGTTGTGTTGTGACAAGGTAGGGGTGGTATACAGAAGATAGCCCTATTTGGCAAAAGACCAAGTCCGTATTTTGAAAAGAACAGCTCAAATAAGCAAAGAGAAACGACAGTCCATCATTAATTTAAAACATGAAGGTCAGTCAATCCGGGAACATTTCAAGAACTTTGAAAGTTTCTTTAAGTGCAGCCGCAAAAACCATCAAACGCGATGATGAAACTGGCTCTCATGAGGACCGCCACAGGAAAGGAAGACCCTTTGCTGTTACCTTTGCTGCAGAGGATAAGATCATTAGAGTTAACTGCACCTCAGATTGCAGCCCAAATAAATGCTTCACAGAGTTCAAGTACCTGCCACATCTTAACATCAACTGTTCAGAGGAGACTGTGTGAATCAGGACTTCATGGTTGAATTGCTGCAAAGAAACCACTACTAAAGGACACCAATAATAAGAAGAGACTTGCTTGGGCCAAGAAACACAACCAATGGGCATTAGACTGGTGGAAATCTGTCCTTTGGTCTGATCAGTCCAAAGTTGCTATTTTTGGTTCCAACTGCTGTCTTTGTGAGATGCAGAGTAGGTGAACAGATGATTTCCGCATGTGTGGTTCCCACCGTGAAGCATGGAGGAGGAGATGGTTGAGGATGACTTGGACCGCAGAGTGAAGAAAAAGCCGCCAAAATGTGCTAATCATATGTGGGAACTCCTTGGAGAGTGTTGGAAAAGCATTCCTCATGAAGCAGGTTGAGAGAATGCCAAGCATGTGGAAAGCTGTCATCAAGGCAAATGGTTGCTACTTTGAAGAATCTAAAATCTAAAGTGTTTTTTATTTGTTTAACACTCATTTGGTTACTACATTCCATATGTGTTATTTCATAGTTTTGATGTCTTCACTATTATTCCGCAATGTAGAAAATGGTCAAAATAAAGAAAAACCCTTGAATGAGTAGGTGTGTCCAAACATTTGACTGGTACTGTGTGTATATTTATTTTCATCCGGATTTTGGAAATTCTCCCAACCCCTAGTTTGGGAACCGCCCGCTGGTTTTGGGGAAGGGTTAGCTGACACGCTAAGTAATTGTAAAGTTGTTAAAAAGTATTAAGTAGATGCAAAGTTTCTAATTAGCTAAAATACTAAAGTTGTCTGTGATGAGATACAAACACGCAACCTTCGGTTGCTAAACTTTAGTGTTATATGTCCATCCATCCACCCTACTTTTGTTTTTGCATTAAGTAAACTTCTCTCTTATGTAATACCAAACGTAACATATCATACTAAAAAGTGTCGGATTTACATTTACTATGTTTTGTCTAACCTCTTACTTTAACCATGAACCTATATCCTAATCTTAGACATAACCCTAGATGTAGATTCAGAGCAGATAGCTCATGTACTATCTCAACAGGTCATGTGAAATAGCTGACGTTGTTTCTAGCGTGGCCATCTAGTGATTTCCATATCTCCCCCTCCTCCTTCCTCCACTTACAAGGGCTCTGATGGCAGCCATGTTTACTTTGTCAGAGCCAATCAGAGACTAGGCCAGGAGCGCGCTCTGAGGACACAGACACTGATAGTAGATGGGTAAGGGGCAACAGAGAGAGAGAGTAATGCAGGCAGTTACATAAGGGTGTTGTGGGAACAGAGTCTCCTGAGAAAGAGTGATGAGGGAGAAGGAAGAGAAAAGAAAACAAACAGTGGAAACATGCTAACTAACCAGTATCAGCAGAGTCTGGATGCAAGTCAGTTAGTGTTAAAGTGGTCAGTGTTAAAGTCGCTCAAAGTTGGTCAGTGTTGAATCAAATCAAATCACGTTATTTGTCACATACACCAAATACAACAGGTATTAACCAACAATACAATTTTAAGAATAATACGTTAAGTAAAAAATAAGAAAGAAAAGTAACCTAATAATTCAAGAGCAGCAGTAGATAACAATAGCAAGGCTATGTACAGGGGTTACAGGTACAGAGTCAATGTGCGGGAGCACCGGTTAGTCGAGGTAATTGAGGTAATATGTACATGTAGGTAGAGTTAAAGTGACTATGCATAGATAATAAACAGAGAGCAGCAGCAGCGTAAAAGAGGGGATGGGGGACAATGCAAATAGTCTGGGTAGCCATTTGATTAGCTGTTCAGGAGTCTTATGGCTTGGGGTTAGAAGCTGTTGAGAAGCCTTTTGGACCTATACATGGCGCTCTGGTACCGCTTGCCGTGCGGTAGCAGAGAGAACAGTCTATGACTAGGGTGCTGGAGTCTTTTTAGACCATTTTTAGGGCCTTCCTCTGACACTGCCTGGTATAGAGGTCCTGGATGGCAGGAAGCTTGGTCCCAGTGACGTACTGGGCCGTACACCCTTGTGGTCGAAGGCCGAGCAGTTGCCATACCAGGCAGTGATGCAACCAGTCAGGATGCTCTCGATGGTGCAGCTGTAGAACTTTTTGAGGATCTGAGGACCCATGCCAAACCTTTTAAGTCTCCTCAGGGGGAATAGGTTGTCTTGCCCTCTTCACGACTGTCTTGGTGTGTTTGGACCATGATAGTTTGTTGGTGATGTGGACACCAAGGAACTTGAAGCTCTCGACCTGCTCCACTACAGCCCCGTCGATGTTAATGGGGGCCTGTTCAGTCCTCCTTTCCTGTAGTCCACAATCAACTCCTTTGTCTTGATCACGTTTAGGGAGAGGTTGTTGTCCTAGCACCATACGGCCAGGTCTCTGACCTCCTTCCTATAGGCTGTCTCATCGTTGTCGGTGATCAGGCCTACCACTGTTGTGTCATCTGCAAACTTAAATGATGGTGTTGGAGTCGTGCCTGGCCATGCAGTCATGAGTGAACCAGATATTATTTAGAAGTATATAGTCACTAGTTTGTCAAAACGGACAAAATGCAAACAATATGAGAAAAAAGAGCGACACAATGGTTATTTTCTACCCCTCCTCTGCTCACCAGGGTTCAAATATAACATGTCAAACTACCCCCCTCTGCTTACCAGGGTTCCAATATAACATGTCGAACTACCCCTCCTCTGCTCACCAGGGTTTCAATATAACATATCAAACTACCCCTCCTCTGCTCACCAGGGTTCCAATATAACATGTCGAACTACCCCTCCTCTGCTCACCAGGGTTTCAATATAACATATCAAACTACCCCTCCTCTGCTCACCAGGGTTCCAATATAACATATCAAACTACCCCTCCTCTGCTCACCAGGGTTCCAATATAACATATCAAACTACCCCTCCTCTGCTCACCAGGGTTCCAATATAACATATCAAACTACCCCTCCTCTGCTCACCAGGGTTCCAATATAACATGTCGAACTACCCCTCCTCTGCTCACCAGGGTTCCAGTATAACATATCAAATTTCCCCTCCTCTGCTCACCAGGGTTCCAATATAACATATCAAACTACCCCTCCTCTGCTCACCAGGGTTCCAATATAACATATCAAATTACCCCTCCTCTGCTCACCAGGGTTCCAATATAACATATCAAACTACCCCTCCTCTGCTCACCAGGGTTCCAATACAACATATCAAACTTCCCCTCTGCTCACCAGGGTTCCAATATAACATATCAAACTTCCCCTCTGCTCACCAGGGTTCCAATATAACATATCAAACTACCCCTCCTCTGCTCACCAGGGTTCCAATACAACATATCAAACTTCCCCTCTGCTCACCAGGGTTCCAATATAACATATCAAACTTCCCTCCTCTGCTCACCAGGGTTCCAATATAACATGTCAAACCTCCCCTCCTCTGCTCACCAGGGTTCCAATACAACATGTCGAACTTCCCCTCCTCTGCTCACCAGGGTTCCAATATAACATATCAAACTACCCCTCCTCTGCTCACCAGGGTTCCAATATAACATATCAAACTACCCCTCCTCTGCTCACCAGGGTTCCAATATAACATATCAAACTACCCCTCCTCTGCTCACCAGGGTTCCAATATAACATATCAAACTACCCCTCCTCTGCTCACCAGGGTTCCAATATAACATATCAAACTACCCCTCCTCTGCTCACCAGGGTTCCAATATAACATATCAAACTACCCCTCCTCTGCTCACCAGGGTTCCAATATAACATATCAAATTACCCCTCCTCTGCTCACCAGGGTTCCAATATAACATATCAAACTACTCCTCCTCTGCTCACCAGGGTTCCAATATAACATATCAAACTACCCCTCCTCTGCTCACCAGGGTTCCAATATAACATATCAAATTTCCCTCCTCTGCTCACCAGGGTTCCAATATAACATATCAAACTACCCCTACTCTGCTCACCAGGGTTCCAATATAACATATCAAATTACCCCTCCTCTGCTCACCAGGGTTCCAATATAACATATCAAACTACCCCTCCTCTGCTCACCAGGGTTCCAATACAACATATCAAACTTCCCCTCTGCTCACCAGGGTTCCAATATAACATATCAAACTTCCCCTCTGCTCACCAGGGTTCCAATATAACATATCAAACTACCCCTCCTCTGCTCACCAGGGTTCCAATACAACATATCAAACTTCCCCTCTGCTCACCAGGGTTCCAATATAACATATCAAACTTCCCCTCCTCTGCTCACCAGGGTTCCAATATAACATGTCAAACCTCCCCTCCTCTGCTCACCAGGGTTCCAATACAACATGTCGAACTTCCCCTCCTCTGCTCACCAGGGTTCCAATATAACATATCAAACCTCCCCTCCTCTGCTCACCAGGGTTCCAATATAACATGTCAAACCTCCCCTCCTCTGCTCACCAGGGTTCCAATATAACATGTCGAACTTCCCCTCCTCTGCTCACCAGGGTTCCAATATAACATGTCAAACTTCCCCTCCTCTGCTCACCAGGGTTCCAATATAACATGTCGAACTTCCCCTCCTCTGCTCACCAGGGTTCCAATATAACATGTCGAACTTCCCCTCCTCTGCTCACCAGGGTTCCAATATAACATGTCGAACTTCCCCTCCTCTGCTCACCAGGGTTCCAATATAACATGTCGAACTACCCTCCTCTGCTCACCAGGGTTCCAATATAACATGTCGAACTCGCTCACCAGGGTTCCAATATAACATGTCGACTTCCCCTCCTCTGCTCACCAGGGTTCCAATATAACATGTCAAACTTCCCTCCTCTGCTCACCAGGGTTCCAATATAACATGTCAAACTACCCCTCCTCTGCTCACCAGGGTTCCAATATAACATATCAAACTACCCCTCCTCTGCTCACCAGGGTTCCAATATAACATATCAAACTACCCCTCCTCTGCTCACCAGGGTTCCAATATAACATGTCAAACTACCCCTCCTCTGCTCACCAGGGTTCCAGTATAACATATCAAACTACCCCTCCTCTGCTCACCAGGGTTCCAATATAACATATCAAACTACCCCTCCTCTGCTCACCAGGGTTCCAATATAACATATCAAACTACCCCTCCTCTGCTCACCAGGGTTCCAATACAACATATCAAACTTCCCCTCTGCTCACCAGGGTTCCAATATAACATATCAAACTTCCCCTCTGCTCACCAGGGTTCCAATATAACATATCAAACTACCCCTCCTCTGCTCACCAGGGTTCCAATACAACATATCAAACTTCCCCTCTGCTCACCAGGGTTCCAATATAACATATCAAACTTCCCCTCCTCTGCTCACCAGGGTTCCAGTATAACATATCAAACTACCCCTCCTCTGCTCACCAGGGTTCCAATATAACATATCAAATTACCCTCCTCTGCTCACCAGGGTTCCAATATAACATATCAAACTACCCCTCCTCTGCTCACCAGGGTTCCAATACAACATATCAAACTTCCCCTCTGCTCACCAGGGTTCCAATATAACATATCAAACTTCCCCTCTGCTCACCAGGGTTCCAATATAACATATCAAACTACCCCTCCTCTGCTCACCAGGGTTCCAATACAACATATCAAACTTCCCTCTGCTCACCAGGGTTCCAATATAACATATCAAACTTCCCCTCCTCTGCTCACCAGGGTTCCAATATAACATGTCAAACCTCCCCTCCTCTGCTCACCAGGGTTCCAATACAACATGTCGAACTTCCCTCCTCTGCTCACCAGGGTTCCAATATAACATATCAAACCTCCCCTCCTCTGCTCACCAGGGTTCCAATATAACATGTCAAACCTCCCCTCCTCTGCTCACCAGGGTTCCAATATAACATGTCGAACTTCCCCTCCTCTGCTCACCAGGGTTCCAATATAACATATCAAACTACCCCTACTCTGCTCACCAGGGTTCCAATATAACATATCAAATTACCCCTCCTCTGCTCACCAGGGTTCCAATATAACATATCAAACTTCCCTCCTCTGCTCACCAGGGTTCCAATATAACATATCAAACCTCCCCTCCTCTGCTCACCAGGGTTCCAATATAACATGTCAAACCTCCCTCCTCTGCTCACCAGGGTTCCAATATAACATGTCGAACTTCCCTCCTCTGCTCACCAGGGTTCCAATATAACATGTCAAACTACCCCTCCTCTGCTCACCAGGGTTCCAATATAACATATCAAACTTCCCCTCTGCTCACCAGGGTTCCAATATAACATATCAAACTACCCCTCCTCTGCTCACCAGGGTTCCAATACAACATATCAAACTTCCCCTCTGCTCACCAGGGTTCCAATATAACATATCAAACTTCCCCTCCTCTGCTCACCAGGGTTCCAATATAACATGTCAAACCTCCCCTCCTCTGCTCACCAGGGTTCCAATACAACATGTCGAACTTCCCTCCTCTGCTCACCAGGGTTCCAATATAACATATCAAACTACCCCTCCTCTGCTCACCAGGGTTCCAATATAACATATCAAACTACCCCTCCTCTGCTCACCAGGGTTCCAATATAACATATCAAACTACCCCTCCTCTGCTCACCAGGGTTCCAATATAACATGTCGAACTTCCCTCCTCTGCTCACCAGGGTTCCAATATAACATGTCAAACTTCCCTCCTCTGCTCACCAGGGTTCCAATATAACATGTCGAACTTCCCCTCCTCTGCTCACCAGGGTTCCAATATAACATGTCGAACTTCCCCTCCTCTGCTCACCAGGGTTCCAATATAACATGTCGAACTTCCCTCCTCTGCTCACCAGGGTTCCAATATAACATGTCGAACTACCCCTCCTCTGCTCACCAGGGTTCCAATATAACATGTCGAACTTCCCCTCCTCTGCTCACCAGGGTTCCAATATAACATGTCAAACTTCCCTCCTCTGCTCACCAGGGTTCCAATATAACATATCAAACTACCCCTCCTCTGCTCACCAGGGTTCCAATATAACATGTCAAACTACCCCTCCTCTGCTCACCAGGGTTCCAGTATAACATATCAAACTACCCCTCCTCTGCTCACCAGGGTTCCAATATAACATATCAAACTACCCCTCCTCTGCTCACCAGGGTTCCAATATAACATGTCAAACTACCCCTCCTCTGCTCACCAGGGTTCCAGTATAACATATCAAACTACCCCTCCTCTGCTCACCAGGGTTCCAATATAACATATCAAATTACCCCTCCTCTGCTCACCAGGGTTCCAATATAACATATCAAACTACCCCTCCTCTGCTCACCAGGGTTCCAATACAACATATCAAACTTCCCCTCTGCTCACCAGGGTTCCAATATAACATATCAAACTTCCCCTCTGCTCACCAGGGTTCCAATATAACATATCAAACTACCCCTCCTCTGCTCACCAGGGTTCCAATACAACATATCAAACTTCCCTCTGCTCACCAGGGTTCCAATATAACATATCAAACTTCCCCTCCTCTGCTCACCAGGGTTCCAGTATAACATATCAAACTACCCCTCCTCTGCTCACCAGGGTTCCAATATAACATATCAAATTACCCCTCCTCTGCTCACCAGGGTTCCAATATAACATATCAAACTACCCCTCCTCTGCTCACCAGGGTTCCAATACAACATATCAAACTTCCCCTCTGCTCACCAGGGTTCCAATATAACATATCAAACTTCCCTCTGCTCACCAGGGTTCCAATATAACATATCAAACTACCCCTCCTCTGCTCACCAGGGTTCCAATACAACATATCAAACTTCCCCTCTGCTCACCAGGGTTCCAATATAACATATCAAACTTCCCCTCCTCTGCTCACCAGGGTTCCAATATAACATGTCAAACCTCCCCTCCTCTGCTCACCAGGGTTCCAATACAACATGTCGAACTTCCCCTCCTCTGCTCACCAGGGTTCCAATATAACATATCAAACCTCCCCTCCTCTGCTCACCAGGGTTCCAATATAACATGTCAAACCTCCCCTCCTCTGCTCACCAGGGTTCCAATATAACATGTCGAACTTCCCCTCCTCTGCTCACCAGGGTTCCAATATAACATATCAAACTACCCCTACTCTGCTCACCAGGGTTCCAATATAACATATCAAATTACCCCTCCTCTGCTCACCAGGGTTCCAATATAACATATCAAACTTCCCCTCCTCTGCTCACCAGGGTTCCAATATAACATATCAAACCTCCCCTCCTCTGCTCACCAGGGTTCCAATATAACATGTCAAACCTCCCCTCCTCTGCTCACCAGGGTTCCAATATAACATGTCGAACTTCCCCTCCTCTGCTCACCAGGGTTCCAATATAACATGTCAAACTTCCCTCCTCTGCTCACCAGGGTTCCAATATAACATATCAAACTTCCCCTCTGCTCACCAGGGTTCCAATATAACATATCAAACTACCCCTCCTCTGCTCACCAGGGTTCCAATACAACATATCAAACTTCCCCTCTGCTCACCAGGGTTCCAATATAACATATCAAACTTCCCCTCCTCTGCTCACCAGGGTTCCAATATAACATGTCAAACCTCCCCTCCTCTGCTCACCAGGGTTCCAATACAACATGTCGAACTTCCCCTCCTCTGCTCACCAGGGTTCCAATATAACATATCAAACTACCCCTCCTCTGCTCACCAGGGTTCCAATATAACATATCAAACTACCCCTCCTCTGCTCACCAGGGTTCCAATATAACATATCAAACTACCCCTCCTCTGCTCACCAGGGTTCCAATATAACATATCAAACTACCCCTCCTCTGCTCACCAGGGTTCCAATATAACATGTCAAACTACCCCTCCTCTGCTCACCAGGGTTCCAGTATAACATATCAAACTACCCCTCCTCTGCTCACCAGGGTTCCAATATAACATATCAAATTACCCCTCCTCTGCTCACCAGGGTTCCAATATAACATATCAAACTACCCCTCCTCTGCTCACCAGGGTTCCAATATAACATATCAAATTACCCCTCCTCTGCTCACCAGGGTTCCAATATAACATATCAAATTTCCCCTCCTCTGCTCACCAGGGTTCCAATATAACATATCAAACTACCCCTCCTCTGCTCACCAGGGTTCCAATATAACATATCAAATTACCCCTCCTCTGCTCACCAGGGTTCCAATATAACATATCAAACTACCCCTCCTCTGCTCACCAGGGTTCCAATACAACATATCAAACTTCCCCTCTGCTCACCAGGGTTCCAATATAACATATCAAACTTCCCCTCTGCTCACCAGGGTTCCAATATAACATATCAAACTACCCCTCCTCTGCTCACCAGGGTTCCAATACAACATATCAAACTTCCCCTCTGCTCACCAGGGTTCCAATATAACATATCAAACTTCCCCTCCTCTGCTCACCAGGGTTCCAATATAACATGTCAAACCTCCCCTCCTCTGCTCACCAGGGTTCCAATACAACATGTCGAACTTCCCTCCTCTGCTCACCAGGGTTCCAATATAACATATCAAACCTCCCTCCTCTGCTCACCAGGGTTCCAATATAACATGTCAAACCTCCCCTCCTCTGCTCACCAGGGTTCCAATATAACATGTCGAACTTCCCCTCCTCTGCTCACCAGGGTTCCAATATAACATGTCAAACTTCCCTCCTCTGCTCACCAGGGTTCCAATATAACATGTCGAACTTCCCTCCTCTGCTCACCAGGGTTCCAATATAACATGTCGAACTTCCCCTCCTCTGCTCACCAGGGTTCCAATATAACATGTCGAACTTCCCCTCCTCTGCTCACCAGGGTTCCAATATAACATGTCGAACTACCCTCCTCTGCTCACCAGGGTTCCAATATAACATGTCGAACTTCCCTCCTCTGCTCACCAGGGTTCCAATATAACATGTCGAACTTCCCCTCCTCTGCTCACCAGGGTTCCAATATAACATATCAAACTACCCCTCCTCTGCTCACCAGGGTTCCAATATAACATGTCAAACTACCCTCCTCTGCTCACCAGGGTTCCAGTATAACATATCAAACTACCCTCCTCTGCTCACCAGGGTTCCAATATAACATATCAAACTACCCCTCCTCTGCTCACCAGGGTTCCAATATAACATGTCAAACTACCCCTCCTCTGCTCACCAGTGTTCCAGTATAACATATCAATCTACCCCTCCTCTGCTCATCAGGTTACCAATATAACTCTTCAAATTACTCCTCCTCTGCTCACGAGAGGTCCAATACAACATATCAAACTACCCCTCCTCTGCTCACCAGGGTTCCAATACAACATATCAAACTTCCCCTCTGCTCACCAGGGTTCCAATATAACATATCAAACTTCCCCTCTGCTCACCAGGGTTCCAATATAACATATCAAACTACCCCTCCTCTGCTCACCAGGGTTCCAATACAACATATCAAACTTCCCCTCTGCTCACCAGGGTTCCAATATAACATATCAAACTTCCCTCCTCTGCTCACCAGGGTTCCAGTATAACATATCAAACTACCCCTCCTCTGCTCACCAGGGTTCCAATATAACATATCAAATTACCCCTCCTCTGCTCACCAGGGTTCCAATATAACATATCAAACTACCCCTCCTCTGCTCACCAGGGTTCCAATACAACATATCAAACTTCCCCTCTGCTCACCAGGGTTCCAATATAACATATCAAACTTCCCCTCTGCTCACCAGGGTTCCAATATAACATATCAAACTACCCCTCCTCTGCTCACCAGGGTTCCAATACAACATATCAAACTTCCCCTCTGCTCACCAGGGTTCCAATATAACATATCAAACTTCCCCTCCTCTGCTCACCAGGGTTCCAATATAACATGTCAAACCTCCCCTCCTCTGCTCACCAGGGTTCCAATACAACATGTCGAACTTCCCCTCCTCTGCTCACCAGGGTTCCAATATAACATATCAAACCTCCCCTCCTCTGCTCACCAGGGTTCCAATATAACATGTCAAACCTCCCCTCCTCTGCTCACCAGGGTTCCAATATAACATGTCGAACTTCCCCTCCTCTGCTCACCAGGGTTCCAATATAACATATCAAACTACCCCTACTCTGCTCACCAGGGTTCCAATATAACATATCAAATTACCCCTCCTCTGCTCACCAGGGTTCCAATATAACATATCAAACTTCCCTCCTCTGCTCACCAGGGTTCCAATATAACATATCAAACCTCCCCTCCTCTGCTCACCAGGGTTCCAATATAACATGTCAAACCTCCCCTCCTCTGCTCACCAGGGTTCCAATATAACATGTCGAACTTCCCTCCTCTGCTCACCAGGGTTCCAATATAACATGTCAAACTTCCCTCCTCTGCTCACCAGGGTTCCAATATAACATATCAAACTTCCCCTCTGCTCACCAGGGTTCCAATATAACATATCAAACTACCCTCCTCTGCTCACCAGGGTTCCAATACAACATATCAAACTTCCCCTCTGCTCACCAGGGTTCCAATATAACATATCAAACTTCCCTCCTCTGCTCACCAGGGTTCCAATATAACATGTTGTTAGAGCCGATTTGGACATATTTGTATAAAAGACCGAACATATGGAGCTCCATGTATATTTGTGTAAATATATTAAATATTAATGTAAATGATTAAATATTAGGTACGTACCTTTATGATTTATATTTACCCGATTGAGATATATTAATTTGTTGTTAGTGTAACTCGGCCATTTGGCCCCCCCTCTTGCCTGTTCATTGTATTGTGGTAAGTGTGTTAGGATAAAGGCAGGAAGTTGGGCCTTCGGGAGAGGGAGTCCTTGCTAGATGCGGGAGCGGTATAGTTTTTTGACCATACAGACATACTGACATGACATACAGACATGTCATAATATGTATTTTCCATATCATTTATTTGTTAGATATAAGAAGAATAAACATTTTTGTTGCACCATATCCCTGGATGTCATGGAATGTTTGGCCGTTTGGAAACCTTGAGTGTGGACTGTATGCGTACCAAACAACCCCGCTTCAGGCTTGGGCAGTGGCTATGGTAAAGACGAAAGGAAGCCACTACATTCAAGTCAAAAAACTCCGTGAAGGATTACTATCGGAAGGAAATCTCCGGTTCGGACACACGCTGGATATTGTTCTATTTGTAATTGCATTCGGATCGTAAGGACAGCTCGATTGGAAGGATTTGAACTCCTAGAATTCGCCAGCCGTGAGTAACCACTGCGAATGAATGAGCTGCCCTGTTCAATGCGATCATTTGATCATGCATATTATGGAAGCGCAAATGTGCTTTTAATTGGAATGTTTGATAAACTTGGGAATGGAATTCAAAACACAGCGTTGTGAAAACAATTAAGAAGTTTAAGTTTGGGAAACACTGAGATCCTACGCACAATGTAGCCTAATCTTATGTCTAATATTTGGCCTAACGTGGAAATGCAATGCATCAACGCAACGAATGCAATCTTAAGGATCTAAAGATATTGCGTGTTTAAACTTCATTAAAGGGACAACTTATAATGGGATGAAATGTTTAAAACGCATCTAAAATGCCGAACTTGCACATGTTCAATTCAAATGGGTCAATATGCTGAAATGGAGGACTGTGTTTTAAAGCATTAAAGGAGGTCTAAAGGGGCATTACGTTTAACAATCAAAAACCAACAACTGTATCATTGTAAATTGAGTGAACTAAAAGTGAATGATGGAGGATGAAATCCCAAATAAGACTCCACTGGAGAGGGCAGAGGAGCATCTAAATTCACTCTATGCAGCCCGGAGAGGCAAACTTGGAGTATGTACACGCAAAATGAATGAAATAAAAGCCCTTCTTGTTGATGGAGGAAACATTGAAACTGTGGATGAGAGTCTTGAAGCATTCCATGCTGTTCTCAATGACTTTAAGAATGCTCACAATTCTGTGCTAGAGCTGGTCACAGAGGAGGAACACGAACAGGAGAGCATTAACTATTATCAACCAAGAATGAGAACTTATGAACATTTCCTGAAAGAGGTGGAAATATGGAAAAAAGCTGAAATCGAGCCACAAACGCTCATTGAACCACACGACAGCATTTCCAATGTGTCAAAAACGTCAAGTAAAACGAAGTCTTCTAAAACTGCTTCCTCAGTGTCCTCTGCACGCCTAAAAGCTGAGGCAGAACGAGCAGCTCTACTAGCTCGCGAAGCATCATTACAGGACAAGCATGCATTGGAACTGGAGAAAGCTCAACTGGAACAACAGAAAGCTCAACTGGAACAACAGAAAGCTCAACGGAATGTTAGGATGGAAAAAATGGCACTGGAAACGGACATAGCAGCATATAATGCCAAACTGAAGGTTCTGGAGAGTGTTGAGTCAACTTCTCAATCCCATTCTGTGGCAGCCCATTTTCTAAGCCAAGAAGATGGAATGAACTCTTATTTTGAGAACCAGGAACCTGAGGTCTATAAGGAACCTGAACCATCACCTGTTGCATTTGGTGCATTAGGTGCAGTTCCAAAGACCCCACTACAAAGAGTTTTACAACAACCGACCACAAAGCCATCAAAACCTATTCAGAAAACCGTCATAAACCACACCCTTCAGCAGCCAACATCAAGGTCTAGCAATCAACACAGAATCAACACTGCGGGTATCAGCCATAATACCAGCCATGATAACCTCACTACTGTCATGCAAAGGCAGAATGAAATTGCTGACCTCCTTGTACTACAGCACAAACAGGCCACACTCCCTGTTAGGGAGATACCTATGTTTGACGGTGATCCTCTAAACTTTAGGCCATTTATGCGTGCATTTGAGCATGGAATAGAAGATAAGACAAGCAGCCACCAGGATAGGCTCTATTACCTGGAACAGTACACCTCTGGTCAGCCTAAGGATCTAGTCCGTAGTTGTCTGCATATGGAAGCCAGAAGAGGCTATGCAGAGGCTAAGAGGTTGTTAAAGGAACACTTTGGCAATGAAATCAAAGTCACCACTGCTTACATGGAAAAAGCTTGGAACTGGATAAACATCAAACCGGATGATGGAAAGGGACTGGGTGGCTATGCACTCTATCTTAGAGGATGCTGTAACGCTATGCAAGACCTACAGAACATGGAAGAGCTTAATCTTCCCTCCAACATAAAGTTGATCATTTCAAAACTTCCCTACAAACTAAGGGAAAAATGGAGGTCTACAGCATGTGATATTTTAGAGAGAAGCCACCTGAGGGCCCAGTTCAGTGACCTTGTGACGTTCATGGAAAAACAGGCAAAAATACTGCAGGATCCGTTGTACGGAGATATCCAAGATCCCCTGACCAACAAAAGGTTTTTTAAAACCAAAACAGAAGCTGACTTTAAACAGCAGTTCAAGTCCAAGAGTAGGGGAAGCAGCTTTGCCACTGCAGTAGATGTACTGGCAGATTGTGACTCGGAAAAACATCTAAAAGAACAAACATTTAAAGTCAAGAAACCAGGCACCTACCCTTCTGATGCTCCCAGTATCTCATGTGTATTTTGCGCTGGTGAGCATTTCCTGGTCGACTGCCAACAGGTGAAGGCACAGCCACACGAAGCCAAGGTTGAGTTTCTGAGATCAAAAGGCCTTTGTTTTGGCTGTTTGATGAGAGGACACTTAAGCAAAGAATGTAAAAGAAGGATGACCTGTCAGAAATGTCAAAGAAAGCACCCCACTATCCTGCACATTGAAGGAAGAGAGAGATTTAGATCTCTGAAGGCAGATACGAGGGGTGTAGCAGTAAAGCGGGAGGAGACTGTCAGCAGTGCTCTTGTTTCACTGGAAGCTGGTGAAGATACCGGGGCCGGTACAGATTGTGCACTTGCGATTGTGCCAGTTCAAGTAAAGATGGCAAATGGAAGCAAGTCTACGTTAACCTATGCATTTCTCGATTCTGGTAGCTCAGCAACATTTTGTACGGAGAGACTCATGAGGCAGTTGCAAGCTAAAGGCAGTGAGACTGAAATTCTGCTACGCACAATGGGGCAGGAGAGTCCTACCAAGAGCTTTGAGATATCTGGATTAGAGATTGGCAATGTGGAAGGTGACACATTTCTTGCATTACCAAAGGTCTACACCCAAAATAAGATCCCAGTGACAAGAGAGAACATTCCCACTCAGAAAGATCTCAAAAGGTGGCCATACCTGAAAGAAGTTCAGTTGAAGGAAATTGACGCCGACATCGAACTCCTGATTGGCGTAAATGCTCCAAAGGCAATGGAACCCTGGAAAATCATAAATAGTGAAGGCAACGGACCGTATGCAGTGAAAACCCTCTTTGGATGGGTGATGAACGGTCCTCTTAACAATTGTACCATGGCAGAAGAATCTGGGCACACTACGGTGATGGCCAATCGTATCTCAATTGCCGACCTGGGGGTTCTTCTTGTAAATCAGTACAACCATGACTTCCCTGAGAGAGGGTATGAAGAGAAAAGTGAGATGTCAGCTGAGGATCATAGGTTTATGGAGATCGTATCAAGTTCCATAACCCTCAAAGACCATCACTACTACTTACCGTTGCCCTTTCGCAAAAAGGATGTTGTCCTGCCAAACAATCGTGACATGGCAAAGCAGCGGGCTATAAATATTATCAGGAAGTTCAAGAAGGACAAAGGTTACGCTGCAGAGTACAAAGGCTTCATGGAAGAGATGATAACAAAGGTTACGCCGAGAAGGTACCACAAGAACAGCTCCTCGGAGAGAAAGGCAAGGTATGGTACATACCACACCATGGCGTTCACCATAAGCGCAAAGGAACGATACGAGTAGTGTTTGACTGTTCATCATCCTATAAAGGTACATCTCTTAACAGTGAACTCCTTCAAGGCCCTGACCTGGCAAACACGCTTATAGGAGTCTTGCTAAGATTTAGGCAAGAGCACATTGCCATGATGGCAGACATCGAAGGAATGTTCCATCAAGTACGTGTCCATGAAGATTACTTAGACTTCCTGCGATTCCTATGGTGGCCGGATGGTGATACTAACAAAAGATTGGAGGAGTACAGAATGACAGTACATCTTTTCGGTGCTATATCCTCTCCAAGTTGTGCAAACTTTGCACTGCGAAAGACTGCAGAAGACAACTGTGAGAGGTACGATGAAGAGGTAATTCAAACAGTCAAGTCCAACTTCTATGTTGATGACTGCCTCAAGTCAGTGGCCACAGAAGAACAAGCCATAGCTCTCACGAAAAACCTCAGGGATGTGTGCTCTCAGGGTGGGTTCAAATTGACCAAGTGGGTCAGCAACAGCCGCACCGTGCTGGCTTCTATCCCTGATGAACACAAAGCCAAGCAGATAAAAGAACTGGACCTGGACAGAGAAAAGCTGCCTGTTGAAAGAGCACTTGGAATCCGATGGAACATTGAAAGTGATGCATTTACCTTCAGAGTTACTGTCAAGAACAGACCCCTTACAAGAAGAGGTATTCTCTCAACTGTCAGCTCTATTTATGATCCATTAGGTTTCCTCGCCCCATTTGTATTAAAGGCAAAGCAAATCCTTCAAGTGCTCTGCAAGCTAAAGTGTGGATGGGACGAAGTCATCCCTGAAGAACACTCTATTTCATGGCAGAGATGGCTCTCAGAGCTGGACCAGCTCTCCAGATTCCAGATAGACAGGTGTATGATGCCTGAGAACTTTGGTCAAGTCAAGACGGCACAGCTGCATCACTTCGGTGATGCAAGTGAACAAGGTTATGGCACGGCAAGTTACCTTAGGTTCACAAACGGTATGGAAAAGGTTCACATTGCATTCATACTAGGGAAATCAAGGGTGACTCCACTCAAGCAGATGACAATCCCCAGACTGGAACTTGCTGCAGCAACATTGGCAGTGCGAGTGGACAGGATGTTAAAGTTGGAGCTCCAGATTGAACTTGAGGAGTCAACTTTTGGACGGACAGCCAGTCTGTGCTAAAATACATCCGCAATGATACCAAGAGATTCCATACCTTTGTGGCTAATAGGGTTGCTATGATCCGTGACCTATCGAAAGCAAAACAGTGGAGGTATTTGAACTCAAAACACAACCCAGCCGATGATGCCTCAAGAGGATTATACGTTGAAATGTTCCTGAACTCAAAGAGATGGCATAAAGGACCAGAATTCCTGGAGAAACCAGAAACTCAATGGCCGAAAGTCCCCGAGGAGCTTGGCTCCATCCCTCCGGATGATCCAGAGGTGAGAAAAGACGTAATCGTAAACCATACAAGTGTGGAAGAAAAGAGTCCAACCAGCAAACTGATTGAGTACTATTCAACATGGAACAGCTTGAAGAAAGCAGTTGCCTGGATGCTGAAACTGAAGAAACGTCTTCTACAGTTAAGCCAGAAAAGGAAAATTCTCTCTCAAACTGGTCCAGATCAGAGTCTGACAAACTCACTGAAGGAACAAATTGACAAGTTGAAACTGACGTTTGAAAAGAAAGTCTGTCTGTGTATGACCTAGATGAAGCAGAAAAGGTCATCATTCGATTTGAACAACGACAGCACTTTAAACAAGACATTGCACTAGTTGTGAAAGGAAAACAATGTGCCAAGAGAAGTGGCTCAATCTGTAAGCTTGATCCAATTATTGACAATGGCATTCTGAGAGTAGGAGGAAGGTTAAGCAAAGCTGCTATGCCTACGGAACTAAAGAATCCTATGATCCTGCCCAAAGACTCCTACATCTCTAGACTGATCTTACTCCACATCCATGAGCAGGTTGGCCACTCTGGGAGAGGTCACATGCTTTCTAGACTTCGCCAACGATATTGGATACCCTGTGCCAACTCTTTAGCAAGGAAGATCCTTAAGAGCTGTATCTTTTGCAGGCGGATGCAAGCTAGAGCTGGAGAACAGAAGATGGCCGACCTTCCACAAGATCGGGTGTCACCTGATTTGCCGCCTTTCACTCATGTGGGCATAGATTACTTCGGCCCCATAGAGGTGAAGCGAGGCCGCGTTCATGTGAAGCGGTATGGTGTGATCTTTACTTGCCTTGTGAGTCGAGCTGTCCATCTTGAAGTTGCTAGTTATCTGGATACTGATTCCTGCATCAATGCCCTGCGCAGGTTCATCTGTCGAAGGGGCCCAGTAACAAGTATCAGAACAGACAATGGCACCAACTTTGTTGGAACACACAGAGAGCTAGGAGAAGCTATGAAAGAGCTGGATCACAACAAGATTCAAAAGAATTACTGAAGAAAGGAGTGACATGGTCATTCAACCCTCCCTCTGGAGCCCACCATGGGGGTATGGGAGAGGTTGATCCGACTGGTGAAAAGATTCTCTATTCAGTCCTTAAAGAGCAAGTACTGGATGATGAGGCTTTGCAGACAGCCTTGTGTGAAGTTGAGGCGATTATGAATGACAGACCAATCACTACTGTAACAAATGACCCTAATGATCTAGAACCCCTGACTCAACCATCTGCTTCATCTGAAGGCCAAGCCAGTCCTGCCACCAGGACTATTCCAGAGAAGCGACCTATACTCACGAAGGAGATGGAAGCAAGTACAATATATCACTGACCTCTTCTGGAAGAGATGGATCAGGGAGTATCTTCCACTTATGCAGGAGCGGAACAAGTGGAACAAAACTAAGAGAAACTTCAGTCCTGGTGACCTCGTGGTCATCGTCGATGACACCGCCCCAAGGAACTCTTGGCTAATGGGGCGTGTGGTGGAGGCTTTGCCAGGGGCCAAAGGTCTTGTCCGGAGCGTCATGGTTAAGACTAAGACCAATATCTTACAGAGACCTATCAATAAACTCTGTCTGCTCCTTGAGGCGACGGAGTGACACACACACACACAGTGCTCCATCTTAGAATCACGTGCACCTCTGATTCGTTGATGTCGCACTCTTACATTATTTGATGTCATACATTTTTGGACGTCAAACTCTTGACATTTTTCGAAGTTGAACACCTTTACACTTCAACTCAGACTGAGATCTATGGACTATTTTCCTATATGGTACCTTGTATATTTGTATATAGCTATGAACTGTAATAGTGCTCTGGTAGAGAATGTTTTGTGTATTGGCTCTACGTTTGAAAGTAATTGTTGTGCATTCAGTGCAGTCAACAATTAGGGGCCGGTATGTTAGAGCCGATTTGGACATATTTGTATAAAAGACCGAACATATGGAGCTCCATGTATATTTGTGTAAATATATTAAATATTAATGTAAATGATTAAATATTAGGTACGTACCTTTATGATTTATATTTACCCGATTGAGATATATTAATTTGTTGTTAGTGTAACTCGGCCATTTGGCCCCCCCTCTTGCCTGTTCATTGTATTGTGGTAAGTGTGTTAGGATAAAGGCAGGAAGTTGGGCCTTCGGGAGAGGGAGTCCTTGCTAGATGCGGGAGCGGTATAGTTTTTTGACCATACAGACATACAGACATACAGACATACAGACATGTCATAATATGTATTTTCCATATCATTTATTTGTTAGATATAAGAAGAATAAACATTTTTGTTGCACCATATCCCTGGATGTCATGGAATGTTTGGCCGTTTGGAAACCTTGAGTGTGGACTGTATGCGTACCAAACAACCCCGCTTCAGGCTTGGGCAGTGGCTATGGTAAAGACGAAAGGAAGCCACTACACATGTCAAACCTCCCCTCCTCTGCTCACCAGGGTTCCAATACAACATGTCGAACTTCCCCTCTGCTCACCAGGGTTCCAATATAACATATCAAACTACCCCTCCTCTGCTCACCAGGGTTCCAATATAACATATCAAACTACCCCTCCTCTGCTCACCAGGGTTCCAATATAACATATCAAACTACCCCTCCTCTGCTCACCAGGGTTCCAATATAACATGTCGAACTTCCCTCCTCTGCTCACCAGGGTTCCAATATAACATGTCAAACTTCCCCTCCTCTGCTCACCAGGGTTCCAATATAACATGTCGAACTTCCCTCCTCTGCTCACCAGGGTTCCAATATAACATGTCGAACTTCCCCTCCTCTGCTCACCAGGGTTCCAATATAACATGTCGAACTTCCCCTCCTCTGCTCACCAGGGTTCCAATATAACATGTCGAACTTCCCCTCCTCTGCTCACCAGGGTTCCAATATAACATGTCGAACTTCCCCTCCTCTGCTCACCAGGGTTCCAATATAACATGTCGAACTTCCCCTCCTCTGCTCACCAGGGTTCCAATATAACATATCAAACTACCCCTCCTCTGCTCACCAGGGTTCCAATATAACATGTCGAACTACCCCTCCTCTGCTCACCAGGGTTCCAGTATAACATATCAAACTACCCCTCCTCTGCTCACCAGGGTTCCAATATAACATATCAAACTACCCTCCTCTGCTCACCAGGGTTCCAATATAACATGTCAAACTACCCCTCCTCTGCTCACCAGGGTTCCAGTATAACATATCAAACTACCCCTCCTCTGCTCACCAGGGTTCCAATATAACATATCAAATTACCCCTCCTCTGCTCACCAGGGTTCCAATATAACATATCAAACTACCCCTCCTCTGCTCACCAGGGTTCCAATACAACATATCAAACTTCCCCTCTGCTCACCAGGGTTCCAATATAACATATCAAACTTCCCCTCTGCTCACCAGGGTTCCAATATAACATATCAAACTACCCCTCTGCTCACCAGGGTTCCAATACAACATATCAAACTTCCCCTCTGCTCACCAGGGTTCCAATATAACATATCAAACTTCCCTCCTCTGCTCACCAGGGTTCCAGTATAACATATCAAACTACCCCTCCTCTGCTCACCAGGGTTCCAATATAACATATCAAATTACCCCTCCTCTGCTCACCAGGGTTCCAATATAACATATCAAACTACCCCTCCTCTGCTCACCAGGGTTCCAATACAACATATCAAACTTCCCCTCTGCTCACCAGGGTTCCAATATAACATATCAAACTTCCCTCTGCTCACCAGGGTTCCAATATAACATATCAAACTACCCCTCCTCTGCTCACCAGGGTTCCAATACAACATATCAAACTTCCCCTCTGCTCACCAGGGTTCCAATATAACATATCAAACTTCCCCTCCTCTGCTCACCAGGGTTCCAATATAACATGTCAAACCTCCCCTCCTCTGCTCACCAGGGTTCCAATACAACATGTCGAACTTCCCTCCTCTGCTCACCAGGGTTCCAATATAACATATCAAACCTCCCTCCTCTGCTCACCAGGGTTCCAATATAACATGTCAAACCTCTCCTCTGCTCACCAGGGTTCCAATATAACATGTCGAACTTCCCTCCTCTGCTCACCAGGGTTCCAATATAACATATCAAACTACCCCTACTCTGCTCACCAGGGTTCCAATATAACATATCAAATTACCCCTCCTCTGCTCACCAGGGTTCCAATATAACATATCAAACTTCCCTCCTCTGCTCACCAGGGTTCCAATATAACATATCAAACCTCCTCCTCTGCTCACCAGGGTTCCAATATAACATATCAAACTTCCCCTCTGCTCACCAGGGTTCCAATATAACATATCAAACTACCCTCCTCTGCTCACCAGGGTTCCAATACAACATATCAAACTTCCCCTCTGCTCACCAGGGTTCCAATATAACATATCAAACTTCCCCTCCTCTGCTCACCAGGGTTCCAATATAACATGTCAAACCTCCCTCCTCTGCTCACCAGGGTTCCAATACAACATGTCGAACTTCCCCTCCTCTGCTCACCAGGGTTCCAATATAACATATCAAACTACCCCTCCTCTGCTCACCAGGGTTCCAATATAACATATCAAACTACCCCTCCTCTGCTCACCAGGGTTCCAATATAACATATCAAACTACCAATCCTCTGCTCACCAGGGTTCCAATATAACATGTCGAACTTCCCCTCCTCTGCTCACCAGGGTTCCAATATAACATGTCAAACTTCCCCTCCTCTGCTCACCAGGGTTCCAATATAACATGTCGAACTTCCCCTCCTCTGCTCACCAGGGTTCCAATATAACATGTCGAACTTCCCCTCCTCTGCTCACCAGGGTTCCAATATAACATGTCGAACTTCCCCTCCTCTGCTCACCAGGGTTCCAATATAACATGTCGAACTACCCCTCCTCTGCTCACCAGGGTTCCAATATAACATGTCGAACTTCCCTCCTCTGCTCACCAGGGTTCCAATATAACATGTCGAACTTCCCCCTCTGCTCACCAGGGTTCCAATATAACATATCAAACTACCCCTCCTCTGCTCACCAGGGTTCCAATATAACATGTCAAACTACCCCTCCTCTGCTCACCAGGGTTCCAGTATAACATATCAAACTACCCCTCCTCTGCTCACCAGGGTTCCAATATAACATATCAAACTACCCCTCCTCTGCTCACCAGGGTTCCAATATAACATGTCAAACTACCCCTCCTCTGCTCACCAGGGTTCCAGTATAACATATCAAACTACCCCTCCTCTGCTCACCAGGGTTCCAATATAACATATCAAATTACCCCTCCTCTGCTCACCAGGGTTCCAATATAACATATCAAACTACCCCTCCTCTGCTCACCAGGGTTCCAATACAACATATCAAACTTCCCCTCTGCTCACCAGGGTTCCAATATAACATATCAAACTTCCCCTCTGCTCACCAGGGTTCCAATATAACATATCAAACTACCCCTCCTCTGCTCACCAGGGTTCCAATACAACATATCAAACTTCCCCTCTGCTCACCAGGGTTCCAATATAACATATCAAACTTCCCTCCTCTGCTCACCAGGGTTCCAGTATAACATATCAAACTACCCCTCCTCTGCTCACCAGGGTTCCAATATAACATATCAAATTACCCCTCCTCTGCTCACCAGGGTTCCAATATAACATATCAAACTACCCTCCTCTGCTCACCAGGGTTCCAATACAACATATCAAACTTCCCCTCTGCTCACCAGGGTTCCAATATAACATATCAAACTTCCCTCTGCTCACCAGGGTTCCAATATAACATATCAAACTACCCCTCCTCTGCTCACCAGGGTTCCAATACAACATATCAAACTTCCCCTCTGCTCACCAGGGTTCCAATATAACATATCAAACTTCCCCTCCTCTGCTCACCAGGGTTCCAATATAACATGTCAAACCTCCCCTCCTCTGCTCACCAGGGTTCCAATACAACATGTCGAACTTCCCCTCCTCTGCTCACCAGGGTTCCAATATAACATATCAAACCTCCCCTCCTCTGCTCACCAGGGTTCCAATATAACATGTCAAACCTCCCCTCCTCTGCTCACCAGGGTTCCAATATAACATGTCGAACTTCCCCTCCTCTGCTCACCAGGGTTCCAATATAACATATCAAACTACCCCTACTCTGCTCACCAGGGTTCCAATATAACATATCAAATTACCCCTCCTCTGCTCACCAGGGTTCCAATATAACATATCAAACTTCCCCTCCTCTGCTCACCAGGGTTCCAATATAACATATCAAACCTCCCCTCCTCTGCTCACCAGGGTTCCAATATAACATGTCAAACCTCCCTCCTCTGCTCACCAGGGTTCCAATATAACATGTCGAACTTCCCTCCTCTGCTCACCAGGGTTCCAATATAACATGTCAAACTTCCCCTCCTCTGCTCACCAGGGTTCCAATATAACATATCAAACTTCCCTCTGCTCACCAGGGTTCCAATATAACATATCAAACTACCCCTCCTCTGCTCACCAGGGTTCCAATACAACATATCAAACTTCCCCTCTGCTCACCAGGGTTCCAATATAACATATCAAACTTCCCTCCTCTGCTCACCAGGGTTCCAATATAACATGTCAAACCTCCCCTCCTCTGCTCACCAGGGTTCCAATACAACATGTCGAACTTCCCCTCCTCTGCTCACCAGGGTTCCAATATAACATATCAAACTACCCCTCCTCTGCTCACCAGGGTTCCAATATAACATATCAAACTACCCCTCCTCTGCTCACCAGGGTTCCAATATAACATATCAAACTACCCCTCCTCTGCTCACCAGGGTTCCAATATAACATATCAAACTACCCCTCCTCTGCTCACCAGGGTTCCAATATAACA
Source organism: Oncorhynchus keta (assembly GCF_023373465.1). Lineage (NCBI taxonomy): Eukaryota > Metazoa > Chordata > Actinopteri > Salmoniformes > Salmonidae > Oncorhynchus > Oncorhynchus keta. The sequence continues at coordinate 39,800,110 of NC_068432.1, forward strand.
TATCAAACTACCCTCCTCTGCTCACCAGGGTTCCAATATAACATGTCGAACTACCCCTCCTCTGCTCACCAGGGTTCCAGTATAACATATCAAACTACCCTCCTCTGCTCACCAGGGTTCCAATATAACATATCAAATTACCCCTCCTCTGCTCACCAGGGTTCCAATATAACATATCAAACTACCCCACCTCTGCTCACCAGTGTTTCCTTTTAACATATCAAATTACCCTCCTCTGCTCACCAGGGTTCCAATATAACATATCAAATTTCCCCTCCTCTGCTCACCAGGGTTCCAATATAACATATCAAACTACCCCTACTCTGCTCACCAGGGTTCCAATATAACATATCAAATTACCCTCTGCTCACCAGGGTTCCAATATAACATATCAAACTACCCCTCCTCTGCTCACCAGGGTTCCAATACAACATATCAAACTTCCCCTCTGCTCACCAGGGTTCCAATATAACATATCAAACTTCCCCTCTGCTCACCAGGGTTCCAATATAACATATCAAACTACCCCTCCTCTGCTCACCAGGGTTCCAATACAACATATCAAACTTCCCCTCTGCTCACCAGGGTTCCAATATAACATATCAAACTTCCCTCCTCTGCTCACCAGGGTTCCAATATAACATGTCAAACCTCCCCTCCTCTGCTCACCAGGGTTCCAATACAACATGTCGAACTTCCCCTCCTCTGCTCACCAGGGTTCCAATGTAACATATCAAACCTCCCCTCCTCTGCTCACCAGGGTTCCAATATAACATGTCAAACCTCCCCTCCTCTGCTCACCAGGGTTCCAATATAACATGTCGAACTTCCCCTCCTCTGCTCACCAGGGTTCCAATATAACATGTCAAACTTCCCTCCTCTGCTCACCAGGGTTCCAATATAACATGTCAAACTTCCCCTCCTCTGCTCACCAGGGTTCCAATATAACATGTCGAACTTCCCTCCTCTGCTCACCAGGGTTCCAATATAACATGTCAAACTTCCCCTCCTCTGCTCACCAGGGTTCCAATATAACATGTCAAACTTCCCTCCTCTGCTCACCAGGGTTCCAATATAACATGTCAAACTTCCCCTCCTCTGCTCACCAGGGTTCCAATATAACATGTCGAACTTCCCCTCCTCTGCTCACCAGGGTTCCAATATAACATATCAAACTACCCTCCTCTGCTCACCAGGGTTCCAATATAACATGTCAAACTACCCCTCCTCTGCTCACCAGGGTTCCAGTATAACATATCAAACTACCCTCCTCTGCTCACCAGGGTTCCAATATAACATATCAAATTACCCCTCCTCTGCTCACCAGGGTTCCAATATAACATATCAAACTACCCTCCTCTGCTCACCAGGGTTCCAATACAACATATCAAACTTCCCCTCTGCTCACCAGGGTTCCAATATAACATATCAAACTTCCCTCTGCTCACCAGGGTTCCAATATAACATATCAAACTACCCCTCCTCTGCTCACCAGGGTTCCAATACAACATATCAAACTTCCCCTCTGCTCACCAGGGTTCCAATATAACATATCAAACTTCCCTCCTCTGCTCACCAGGGTTCCAATATAACATGTCAAACCTCCCCTCCTCTGCTCACCAGGGTTCCAATACAACATGTCGAACTTCCCTCCTCTGCTCACCAGGGTTCCAATATAACATATCAAACCTCCCTCCTCTGCTCACCAGGGTTCCAATATAACATGTCAAACCTCCCCTCTGCTCACCAGGGTTCCAATATAACATGTCGAACTTCCCCTCCTCTGCTCACCAGGGTTCCAATATAACATGTCAAACTTCCCTCCTCTGCTCACCAGGGTTCCAATATAACATGTCAAACTTCCCCTCCTCTGCTCACCAGGGTTCCAATATAACATGTCGAACTTCCCCTCCTCTGCTCACCAGGGTTCCAATATAACATGTCAAACTACCCCTCCTCTGCTCACCAGGGTTCCAATATAACATGTCAAACTACCCCTCCTCTGCTCACCAGGGTTCCAATATAACATGTCAAACTACCCCTCCTCTGCTCACCAGGGTTCCAATATAACATGTCAAACTACCCCTCCTCTGCTCACCAGGGTTCCAATATAACATGTCGAACTACCCCTCCTCTGCTCACCAGGGTTTCAATATAACATATCAAACTACCCCTCCTCTGCTCACCAGGGTTCCAATATAACATATCAAACTACCCCTCCTCTGCTCACCAGGGTTCCAATATAACATATCAAACTACCCCTCCTCTGCTCACCAGGGTTCCAATATAACATATCAAACTACCCCTCCTCTGCTCACCAGGGTTCCAATATAACATGTCGAACTACCCCTCCTCTGCTCACCAGGGTTCCAGTATAACATATCAAACTACCCCTCCTCTGCTCACCAGGGTTCCAATATAACATATCAAATTACCCCTCTGCTCACCAGGGTTCCAATATAACATATCAAACTACCCCTCCTCTGCTCACCAGGGTTCCAATATAACATATCAAATTACCCCTCCTCTGCTCACCAGGGTTCCAATATAACATATCAAATTTCCCCTCCTCTGCTCACCAGGGTTCCAATATAACATATCAAACTACCCCTCCTCTGCTCACCAGGGTTCCAATATAACATATCAAATTACCCCTCCTCTGCTCACCAGGGTTCCAATATAACATATCAAACTACCCCTCCTCTGCTCACCAGGGTTCCAATATAACATATCAAACTACCCCTCTGCTCACCAGGGTTCCAATATAACATATCAAACTTCCCCTCTGCTCACCAGGGTTCCAATACAACATGTCGAACTTCCCTTCCTCTGCTCACCAGGGTTCCAATATAACATGTCGAACTACCCCTCCTCTGCTCACCAGGGTTCCAATATAACATGTCAAACTACCCCTCCTCTGCTCACCAGGGTTCCAATATAACATGTCAAACTACCCCTCCTCTGCTCACCAGGGTTCCAATATAACATATCAAACTACCCCTCCTCTGCTCACCAGGGTTCCAATATAACATATCAAACTACCCCTCCTCTGCTCACCAGGGTTCCAATACAACATATCAAACTTCCCCTCTGCTCACCAGGGTTCCAATATAACATATCAAACTTCCCCTCCTCTGCTCACCAGGGTTCCAATATAACATGTCAAACTTCCCCTCCTCTGCTCACCAGGGTTCCAATATAACATGTCAAACCTCCCTCCTCTGCTCACCAGGGTTCCAATACAACATGTCGAACTTCCTCCTCTGCTCACCAGGGTTCCAATATAACATATCAAACCCCCTCCTCTGCTCACCAGGGTTCCAATACAACATGTCGAACTTCCCTCCTCTGCTCACCAGGGTTCCAATATAACATATCAAACCCCCTCCTCTGCTCACCAGGGTTCCAGTATAACATGTCAAACCTCCCCTCCTCTGCTCACCAGGGTTCCAATATAACATGTCAAACCTCCCCTCCTCTGCTCACCAGGGTTCCAATATAACATGTCGAACTTCCCCTCCTCTGCTCACCAGGGTTCCAATATAACATGTCAAACTTCCCTCCTCTGCTCACCAGGGTTCCAATATAACATGTCGAACTACCCCTCCTCTGCTCACCAGGGTTCCAATATAACATGTCAAATTACCCCTCCTCTGCTCACCAGGGTTCCAATATAACATGTCAAACTACCCCTCCTCTGCTCACCAGGGTTCCAATATAACATGTCAAACTTCCCCTCCTCTGCTCACCAGGGTTCCAATATAACATGTCGAACTACCCCTCCTCTGCTCACCAGGGTTCCAATATAACATATCAAACTACCCCTCCTCTGCTCACGAGGGTTCCAATATAACATATCAAACTACCCCTCCTCTGCTCACCAGGGTTCCAATATAACATATCAAACTACCCCTCCTCTGCTCACCAGGGTTCCAATATAACATGTCGAACTACCCCTCCTCTGCTCACCAGGGTTCCAGTATAACATATCAAACTACCCCTCCTCTGCTCACTTGGGTTCCAATATAACATATCAAATTACCCCTCCTCTGCTCACCAGGGTTCCAATATAACATATCAAACTACCCCTCCTCTGCTCACCAGGGTTCCAATATAACATATCAAACTACCCAATCTCTGCTCACCAGGGTTCCAATATAACATATCAAATTACCCCTCCTCTGCTCACCAGGGTTCCAATATAACATATCAAACTACCCCCCCTCTGCTCACCAGGGTTCCAATACAACATATCAAACTTCCCCTCTGCTCACCAGGGTTCCAATATAACATATCAAATTTCCCCTCTGCTCACCAGGGTTCCAATATAACATATCAAATTACCCCTCCTCTGCTCACCAGGGTTCCAATATAACATATCAAACTACCCCCCCTCTGCTCACCAGGGTTCCAATACAACATATCAAACTTCCCCTCTGCTCACCAGGGTTCCAATATAACATATCAAATTTCCCCTCTGCTCACCAGGGTTCCAATATAACATATCAAACTTCCCCTCCTCTGCTCACCAGGGTTCCAATATAACATGTCAAACCTCCCCTCCTCTGCTCACCAGGGTTCCAATATAACATGTCAAACCTCCCCTCCTCTGCTCACCAGGGTTCCAATACAACATGTCGAACTTCCCCTCCTCTGCTCACCAGGGTTCCAATATAACATATCAAACCTCCCCTCCTCTGCTCACCAGGGCTCCAATATAACATGTCAAACCTCCCCTCCTCTGCTCACCAGGGTTCCAGTATAACATATAAAACTACCCCTCCTCTGCTCACCAGGGTTCCAATATAACATATCAAATTACCCCTCCTCTGCTCACCAGGGTTCCAATATAACATATCAAACTACCCCTCCTCTGCTCACCAGGGTTCCAATATAACATATCAAATTACACCTCCTCTGCTCACCAGGGTTCCAATATAACATATCAAATTTCCCCTCCTCTGCTCACCAGGGTTCCAATATAACATATCAAACTACCCCTCCTCTGCTCACCAGGGTTCCAATATAACATATCAAATTACCCCTCCTCTGCTCACCAGGGTTCCAATATAACATATCAAACTACCCCCCCCCCTCTGCTCACCAGGGTTCCAATACAACATATCAAACTTCCCCTCTGCTCACCAGGGTTCCAATATAACATATCAAACTTCCCCTCTGCTCACCAGGGTTCCAATATAACATATCAAACTACCCCTCCTCTGCTCACCAGGGTTTCAATATAACATATCAAACTACCCCTCCTCTGCTCACCAGGGTTCCAATACAACATATCAAACTTCCCCTCTGCTCACCAGGGTTCCAATATAACATATCAAACTTCCCCTCCTCTGCTCACCAGGGTTCCAATATAACATGTCAAACCTCCCCTCCTCTGCTCACCAGGGTTCCAATATAACATGTCAAACCTCCCCTCCTCTGCTCACCAGGGTTCCAATACAACATGTCAAACTTCCCCTCCTCTGCTCACCAGGGTTCCAATATAACATATCAAACCTCCCCTCCTCTGCTCACCAGGGTTCCAATATAACATGTCAAACCTCCCCTCCTCTGCTCACCAGGGTTCCAATATAACATGTCAAACCTCCCCTCCTCTGCTCACCAGGGTTCCAATATAACATGTCAAACCTCCCCTCCTCTGCTCACCAGGGTTCCAATATAACATGTCAAACCTCCCCTCCTCTGCTCACCAGGGTTCCAATATAACATGTCAAACCTCCCCTCCTCTGCTCACCAGGGTTCCAATATAACATGTCAAACCTCCCCTCCTCTGCTCACCAGGGTTCCAATATAACATGTCAAACCTCCCTCCTCTGCTCACCAGGGTTCCAATATAACATGTCGAACTTCCCTCCTCTGCTCACCAGGGTTCCAATATAACATGTCAAACTTCCCCTCCTCTGCTCACCAGGGTTCCAATATAACATGTCGAACTTCCCCTCCTCTGCTCACCAGGGTTCCAATATAACATGTCAAACTACCCCTCCTCTGCTCACCAGGGTTCCAATATAACATGTCAAACTTCCCCTCCTCTGCTCACCAGGGTTCCAATATAACATGTCAAACTTCCCCTCCTCTGCTCACCAGGGTTCCAATATAACATATATATATATATATATATATATATAACATATCGAACTACCCCTCCTCTGCTCACCAGGGTTCCAATATAACATGTCAAACTACCCCTCCTCTGCTCACCAGGCTTCCAATATAACATATCAAACTACCCCTCCTCTGCTCACCAGGGTTCCAATATAACATGTCAAACTTCCCTCCTCTGCTCACCAGGGTTCCAATATAACATATCAAACTACCCCTCCTCTGCTCACCAGGGTTCCAATATAACATATCAAACTACCCCTCCTCTGCTCACCAGGGTTCCAATATAACATGTCAAACTACCCCTCCTCTGCTCACCAGGGTTCCAATATAACATGTCAAACTTCCCTCCTCTGCTCACCAGGGTTCCAATATAACATGTCAAACTTCCCCTCCTCTGCTCACCAGGGTTCCAATATAACATATCAAACTACCCTCCTCTGCTCACCAGGGTTCCAATATAACATGTCAAACTACCCCTCCTCTGCTCACCAGGCTTCCAATATAACATATCAAACTACCCCTCCTCTGCTCACCAGGGTTCCAATATAACATGTCAAACTTCCCCTCCTCTGCTCACCAGGGTTCCAATATAACATATCAAACTACCCCTCCTCTGCTCAACCAGGGTTCCAATATAACATATCAAACTACCCCTCCTCTGCTCACCAGGGTTCCAATATAACATATCAAACTTCCCCTCTGCTCACCAGGGTTCCAATATAACATATCAAACTACCCCTCTGCCCACCAGGGTTCCAATATAACATGTCAAACTTCCCCTACTCTGCTCACCAGGATTCCAATAAAACATATCAAACTACCCCTCTGCTCACCAGGGTTCCAATATAACATGTCAAACTTCCCTACTCTGCTCACCAGGGTTCCAATATAACATATCAAACTACCCCTCTGCCCACCAGGGTTCCAATATAACATGTCAAACTTCCCCTACTCTGCTCACCAGGGTTCCAATATAACATATCAAACTACCCCTCTGCTCACCAGGGTTCCAATATAACATATCAAACTTCCCTCCTCTGCTCACCAGGGTTCCAATATAACATGTCAAACTACCCCTCCTCTGCTCACCAGGGTTCCAACATAACTTCCCTTCCTCTGCTCAAGGGTTCCAATATAACATGTCAAAGTACCCCCCTCTGCTCACCAGGGTTCCAATATAACATATCGAACTACCCCCCTCTGCTCACCCGGGTTCCAATATAACATATCGAACTACCCCTCCTCTGCCCACCAGGGTTCCAATATAACATGTCAAACTACCCCTCCTCTGCTCACCAGGGTTCCAATATAACATGTCAAACTACCCTCCTCTGCTCACCAGGGTTCCAATATAACATATCAAACTACCCCTCCTCTGCTCACCAGGGTTCCAATATAACATGTCAAACTACCCCTCCTCTGCTCACCAGGGTTCCAATATAACATGTCAAACTACCCCTCCTCTGCTCACCAGGGTTCCAATATAACATATCAAATTACCCCTCTGCTCACCAGGGTTCCAATATAACATATCAAACTACCCCTCCTCTGCTCACCAGGGTTCCAATATAACATATCAAACTCCCCTCCTCTGCTCACCAGGGTTCCAATATAACATGTCAAATTACCCCTCCTCTGCTCAAGGGTTCCAATACAACATATCAAACTACCCCTCCTCTGCTCACCAGGGTTCCAATATAACATGTCAAACTACCCCTCCTCTGCTCACCAGGGTTCCAATATAACATGTCAAACTTCCCCTCCTCTGCTCACCAGGGTTCCAATATAACATGTCAAACTTCCCCTCCTCTGCTCACCAGGGTTCCAATATAACATATCAAACTACCCCTCCTCTGCTCACCAGGGTTCCAATATAACATGTCAAACTACCCCTCCTCTGCTCACCAGGGTTCCAATATAACATATCAAACTACCCCTCCTCTGCTCACCAGGGTTCCAATATAACATATCAAACTACCCCTCCTCTGCTCACCAGGGTTCCAATATAACATATCAAATTACCCCTCCTCTGCTCACCAGGGTTCCAATATAACATATCAAACTACCCCCCTCTGCTCACCAGGGTTCCAATACAACATATCAAACTTCCCCTCTGCTCACCAGGGTTCCAATATAACATATCAAACTTCCCCTCTGCTCACCAGGGTTCCAATATAACATGTCAAACTTCCCTCCTCTGCTCACCAGGGTTCCAATATAACATGTCGAACTTCCCTCCTCTGCTCACCAGGGTTCCAATATAACATATCAAACTACCCCTCCTCTGCTCACCAGGGTTCCAATATAACATGTCAAACTACCCCTCCTCTGCTCACCAGGCTTCCAATATAACATATCAAACTACCCCTCCTCTGCTCACCAGGGTTCCAATATAACATATCAAACTACCCCTCCTCTGCTCACCAGGGTTCCAATATAACATATCAAACTACCCCTCCTCTGCTCACCAGGGTTCCAATATAACATATCAAACTACCCCTCCTCTGCTCACCAGGGTTCCAATACAACATATCAAACTTCCCCTCTGCTCACCAGGGTTCCAATATAACATATCAAACTTCCCCTCTGCTCACCAGGGTTCCAATATAACATATCAAACTACCCCTCCTCTGCTCACCAGGGTTTCAATATAACATATCAAACTACCCCTCCTCTGCTCACCAGGGTTCCAATACAACATATCAAACTTCCCCTCTGCTCACCAGGGTTCCAATATAACATATCAAACTTCCCTCCTCTGCTCACCAGGGTTCCAATATAACATGTCAAACCTCCCTCCTCTGCTCACCAGGGTTCCAATATAACATGTCAAACCTCCCCTCCTCTGCTCACCAGGGTTCCAATATAACATGTCAAACTTCCCTCCTCTGCTCACCAGGGTTCCAATATAACATATCAAACCTCCCCTCCTCTGCTCACCAGGGTTCCAATATAACATGTCAAACCTCCCTCCTCTGCTCAACCAATATAACATGTCAAACCTCCTCCTCTGCTCACCAGGGTTCCAATATAACATGTCGAACTTCCCCTCCTCTGCTCACCAGGGTTCCAATATAACATGTCAAACTTCCCTCCTCTGCTCACCAGGGTTCCAATATAACATGTCAAACTTCCCTCCTCTGCTCACCAGGGTTCCAATATAACATGTCGAACTTCCCTCCTCTGCTCACCAGGGTTCCAATATAACATATCAAACTACCCCTCCTCTGCTCACCAGGGTTCCAATATAACATGTCAAACTACCCTCCTCTGCTCACCAGGCTTCCAATATAACATATCAAACTACCCCTCCTCTGCTCACCAGGGTTCCAATATAACATGTCAAACTTCCCCTCCTCTGCTCACCAGGGTTCCAATATAACATATCAAACTACCCCTCCTCTGCTCACCAGGGTTCCAATATAACATATCAAACTACCCCTCCTCTGCTCACCAGGGTTCCAATATAACATGTCAAACTACCCCTCCTCTGCTCACCAGGGTTCCAATATAACATGTCAAACTTCCCCTCCTCTGCTCACCAGGGTTCCAATATAACATGTCGAACTTCCCTCCTCTGCTCACCAGGGTTCCAATATAACATATCAAACTACCCCTCCTCTGCTCACCAGGGTTCCAATATAACATGTCAAACTACCCCTCCTCTGCTCACCAGGCTTCCAATATAACATATCAAACTACCCCTCCTCTGCTCACCAGGGTTCCAATATAACATGTCAAACTTCCCCTCCTCTGCTCACCAGGGTTCCAATATAACATATCAAACTACCCCTCCTCTGCTCACCAGGGTTCCAATATAACATATCAAACTACCCCTCCTCTGCTCACCAGGGTTCCAATATAACATATCAAACTTCCCTTCTGCTCACCAGGGTTCCAATATAACATATCAAACTACCCCTCTGCCCACCAGGGTTCCAATATAACATGTCAAACTTCCCCTACTCTGCTCACCAGGATTCCAATAAAACATATCAAACTACCCCTCTGCTCACCAGGGTTCCAATATAACATGTCAAACTTCCCCTACTCTGCTCACCAGGGTTCCAATATAACATATCAAACTACCCCTCTGCCCACCAGGGTTCCAATATAACATGTCAAACTTCCCTACTCTGCTCACCAGGATTCCAATATAACATATCAAACTACCCCTCTGCTCACCAGGGTTCCAATATAACATATCAAACTTCCCTCCTCTGCTCACCAGGGTTCCAATATAACATGTCAAACTACCCCTCCTCTGCTCACCAGGGTTTCAATACAACATGTCGAACTTCCCTTCCTCTGCTCACCAGGGTTCCAATATAACATGTCAAAGTACCCCCTCTGCTCACCCGGGTTCCAATATAACATATCGAACTACCCCCCTCTGCTCACCCGGGTTCCAATATAACATATCGAACTACCCCTCCTCTGCCCACCAGGGTTCCAATATAACATGTCAAACTACCCCTCCTCTGCTCACCAGGGTTCCAATATAACATGTCAAACTACCCCTCCTCTGCTCACCAGGGTTCCAATATAACATATCAAACTACCCCTCCTCTGCTCACCAGGGTTCCAATATAACATGTCAAACTACCCCTCCTCTGCTCACCAGGGTTCCAATATAACATGTCAAACTACCCCTCCTCTGCTCACCAGGGTTCCAATATAACATATCAAATTACCCTCCTCTGCTCACCAGGGTTCCAATATAACATATCAAACTACCCCTCCTCTGCTCACCATGGTTCCAATATAACATGTCAAACCTCCCCTCCTCTGCTCACCAGGGTTCCAATATAACATGTCAAATTACCCCTCCTCTGCTCACCAGGGTTCCAATACAACATATCAAACCCCCCCTCCTCTGCTCACCAGGGTTCCAATATAACATGTCAAACCTCCCCTCCTCTGCTCACCAGGGTTCCAATATAACATGTCAAACCTCCCCTCCTCTGCTCACCAGGGTTCCAATATAACATGTCGAACTTCCCCTCCTCTGCTCACCAGGGTTCCAATATAACATGTCAAACTTCCCCTCCTCTGCTCACCAGGGTTCCAATATAACATGTCGAACTTCCCCTCCTCTGCTCACCAGGGTTCCAATATAACATGTCAAACTTCCCCTCCTCTGCTCACCAGGGTTCCAATATAACATGTCGAACTTCCCCTCCTCTGCTCACCAGGGTTCCAATATAACATGTCGAACTTCCCCTCCTCTGCTCACCAGGGTTCCAATATAACATGTCGAACTTCCCCTCCTCTGCTCACCAGGGTTCCAATATAACATGTCGAACTACCCCTCCTCTGCTCACCAGGGTTCCAATATAACATGTCAAACTACCCCTCCTCTGCTCACCAGGGTTCCAATATAACATGTCAAACTTCCCCTCCTCTGCTCACCAGGGTTCCAATATAACATGTCAAACTTCCCCTCCTCTGCTCACCAGGGTTCCAATATAACATGTCGAACTTCCCCTCCTCTGCTCACCAGGGTTCCAATATAACATATCAAACTACCCCTCCTCTGCTCACCAGGGTTCCAATATAACATGTCAAACTACCCCTCCTCTGCTCACCAGGCTTCCAATATAACATATCAAACTACCCCTCCTCTGCTCACCAGGGTTCCAATATAACATGTCAAACTTCCCTCCTCTGCTCACCAGGGTTCCAATATAACATATCAAACTACCCCTCCTCTGCTCACCAGGGTTCCAATATAACATATCAAACTACCCCTCCTCTGCTCACCAGGGTTCCAATATAACATGTCAAACTACCCCTCCTCTGCTCACCAGGGTTCCAATATAACATGTCAAACTTCCCCTCCTCTGCTCACCAGGGTTCCAATATAACATGTCGAACTTCCCTCCTCTGCTCACCAGGGTTCCAATATAACATATCAAACTACCCCTCCTCTGCTCACCAGGGTTCCAATATAACATGTCAAACTACCCCTCCTCTGCTCACCAGGCTTCCAATATAACATATCAAACTACCCCTCCTCTGCTCACCAGGGTTCCAATATAACATGTCAAACTTCCCCTCCTCTGCTCACCAGGGTTCCAATATAACATATCAAACTACCCCTCCTCTGCTCACCAGGGTTCCAATATAACATATCAAACTACCCCTCTGCTCACCAGGGTTCCAATATAACATATCAAACTTCCCTTCTGCTCACCAGGGTTCCAATATAACATATCAAACTACCCCTCTGCCCACCAGGGTTCCAATATAACATGTCAAACTTCCCCTACTCTGCTCACCAGGATTCCAATAAAACATATCAAACTACCCCTCTGCTCACCAGGGTTCCAATATAACATGTCAAACTTCCCCTACTCTGCTCACCAGGGTTCCAATATAACATATCAAACTACCCCTCTGCCCACCAGGGTTCCAATATAACATGTCAAACTTCCCCTACTCTGCTCACCAGGATTCCAATATAACATATCAAACTACCCCTCTGCTCACCAGGGTTCCAATATAACATATCAAACTTCCCCTCTGCTCACCAGGGTTCCAATACAACATGTCGAACTTCCCTTCCTCTGCTCACCAGGGTTCCAATATAACCTGTTCGAACTACCCCTCCTCTGCTCACCAGAGTTCCAATATAACATGTCAAAGTACCCCCCTCTGCTCACCCGGGTTCCAATATAACATATCGAACTACCCCCCCCTCTGCTCACCCGGGTTCCAATATAACATATCGAACTACCCCTCCTCTGCCCACCAGGGTTCCAATATAACATGTCAAACTACCCCTCCTCTGCTCACCAGGGTTCCAATATAACATGTCAAACTACCCCTCCTCTGCTCACCAGGGTTCCAATATAACATATCAAACTACCCCTCCTCTGCTCACCAGGGTTCCAATATAACATGTCAAACTACCCCTCCTCTGCTCACCAGGGTTCCAATATAACATGTCAAACTACCCCTCCTCTGCTCACCAGGGTTCCAATATAACATATCAAATTACCCCTCCTCTGCTCACCAGGGTTCCAATATAACATATCAAACTACCCCTCCTCTGCTCACCATGGTTCCAATATAACATGTCAAACCTCCCCTCCTCTGCTCACCAGGGTTCCAATATAACATGTCAAATTACCCCTCCTCTGCTCACCAGGGTTCCAATACAACATATCAAACTACCCCTCCTCTGCTCACCAGGGTTCCAATATAACATGTCAAATTACCCCTCCTCTGCTCACCAGGGTTCCAATACAACATATCAAACTACCCCTCCTCTGCTCACCAGGGTTCCAATATAACATGTCAAACTACCCCTCCTCTGCTCACCAGGGTTCCAATATAACATATCAAACTACCCCTCCTCTGCTCACCAGGGTTCCAATATAACATATCAAACTACCCCTCCTCCACTCACCAGGGTTCCAATAGAACATATCGAAAATATATATTTTTTAAATCAATTAGTGCATTTGAGTCATTAAATAGGTTTCTCTTTTTACAATAATGCAGGATACTGTGATCAACCAGTATCCAGGGATGAAGGGGATAGATAGTTTATGTGTCAGATACAGTAGAAAGTCCTCTAACTCCTATGACTACTGGACATTAGTACAGTTTATATCAAAATACAGAGTGCGGATCTGGGCTGGTGTCTTCAAAACAGCTTTGTGCAACTTATATAAAAATCTCAAAATGATCACCAAATGTACAAATTGTTTACTTAGTGAATAGCTAGAAACCTGTCCAACCATTCATAACCTCAAATATTCAAATACAATATGTTACACATTTAATGTTATACATACTTATCGTATAAGTCAATGACACGTTAAGCATGATTTGTTGGGTAATTTTAAATAGTTACACAGGTAAAGCAATCATAATGTAATAAAGTCAATGGTTGACCAATTAAGTGCTATATGTGATCTCTAACATATTGGGACAAACAGTCTATGGCCAAGGCACAAAAAGCAGGCAGGCTGTTTCCCTGGTAATGCTGATGTTTCTTAGGGCTACAGGCTCGTCAGCTAAAGCTTGAACAGAAACAATAATATCAACACAATAACATGTCTTTGAAACAAGTTAAAAACAAACAAACATGATGAAGCATGAACACAATGCACTCCTTTTGAAGCTTATCGTATCAACATGGACACTCAATCATACTCAAACTGCTGTATTTGGGTTTAAAACATTTTTTAAAAGCCTTTGCAACTTCCAAAAAACATTACCTCCTGTCTGTCTTTAAAGCTTAGAGGTTCAGCCTTCTTGTTTCTTGGAATGGAAACAGACAAAAAAGAAAACATGATGAGAAGTGCACAAGAAACTCAAGTTGAGCTGACAGAATGGCCAGGCTATAGAGTGGGAGAGAAAATGACTTTGAAAACATAAACAGATCCTGCTCAAACAGATGTTGTGTTGATAAATTCACATTGTTATGTGGTGGGGAGAGTGAAGTCCTTTGTATCAATGATGACATTTCATATACGTAAACACATCTTCTGTCCATCTGAATGGACCCTCAGCTGCAGCCACTATGCCACTAACACACAGTCTGAACTAGGGCTGTGGCGGTCATGACATTTTGTCAGCCGGTGATTGTCAAGCAAATAACTGGCGGACTCACGGTAATTTACCGTTAATTAACATAAACATACTTAACATCTCCTGGCTTCCACACATAGTCTACAAGCCACTTATGCAGAATTTTGGAACTACATTTTTAAAAAGTATAATAAATTAATGTAAGATAGCCTACACCTTCACAATAAATCCATTATTTATTTTAGACAGGTCTAAAGAAACATGATATGAAAAAAATGTAGTCTATTTCAGAAGAACAGAATAGCATACTCTGAGTTGTCCTTATGTTAGGTCCTGATCTGGCTATGCCATATGGCTGTGGGCTACACTAGATCATTTAGCTGACAAGATTTACTTTGAATTCCTTGGAATTATTTTATAGTATGAAGAATACAATTGAACATAACTAAATAAAATAGAAAGGATATTTTCACCAAGCAATTTCTGAGGGAGTGCACACGTGGCTATTCTGTGTTGAGGGGTTAACAAAGAAACTGGTCCCCCTATATGCTTCATTTAGAGTTATGTAACTTTAGTTGTGATACAAACGCTGGACTGTATGTTTAGATTTTCATACATTCTAAGGTTACATGATGTGACTAATGATGATTTGAAAAAAGTTGTATGAAACATTTGATGTTTTTTTTATTTTTGTAAAAAATAAAATAAAAAATTATTCCCAATTTCATGGTATCCAATTGGCAGTTACAGTCTTGTCTCCTCATTGCAACTCCCGTATGGACTCGGGAGAGGCGAAGGTCGAGGGCCTGCGTTCGCCGCTCCATGGGTCTCCCGGTCGCAGCCGGCTGCGACAGAGCCTGGACTCGAACCCGGAATCTCTAGTGGCACAGCTAGCACTGCACTGCAGTGTCTTAGACCACCCGGGAGGCCCCTTCATTCACAATTTGACATGCACTTGATAATATTCTCACCAGGCCTAGAATTTCCCGGCGGCACCCTCTTTTGGGTGGCCGTAATGCCCTCTAACAATATTCATGCCTTTTGCCCTTGGCCTGAATATAATAACTATAATTCCCTTCTCCCGGCTGCAAATCGCCGCTCTCCGAAGCATCTCTCAATCACATGGCTCTCTCAGATATTATCAATTCTTATTAGGCAATGCCCGTCAAGGTGATCGGGTCCTTCTCACAGGCATCTCAGCTCTGAAGTAGGCTACAAGTGAAGACATATTGAGGACGCAACGGAGTTCTTCCTTCTCATTAAATTCCCAGGCCCATTTTGAAGATGTTAGAAGAACTGTCCACATTGACTTTTCATCAGCAAACAAGAGGAGTCGTCCTAACCAACAGCAAAAGCACTAGCCTATGTCAATCTACTATCCCCCATAGTACAGAAGTAGACCTATTCTATTCTGTGTGAGAAAGAAATATTCAAAACATAGTCTGGAACAGTTGTGGGATGCACTAGATCCCAAATGAATAAAACATTTTAAAAGCAATGAGGCTAATGCAACAGATCAGAAAGTTTAGCTTAAAATGTTGATAAACTATTAGGCTATTTCTTCACATTATAAGCACAGCAATGCACACACGGAAGTACGCTGTAAGCATGAATGCTCCAAAATGCAATCAATTGACAGGAAAACACCATTCTAAAAAGTGACTTCAAATGCTTCTCAACAAAGGCTTCTCAACAGCATGTAATGCTTTATTATAAAAGTGCATTTTATGGGGAAAATTATCTTCCCCAAACTTGAAAATCATGTGCCGCCTATGTATTCCATGTATGCTCTACACCAGTTGTAAAGTGGATTAATGTTCTTCATTTTAAGAAGTTATTTGGCAACTTTACTTGTGATACAAACCCTTTCAACATATATAAGTCTATGGGCTATAGGCTACATGAGGTGTTTGACTAGGATTTGAAAAAGTCAACAACAAAAAAGGAATGTGCTGTTTCTTGCCTTACTACACATGCTGGGCATCATTCACAAGTGATAATACATCATTCACAAGTGAAAGGCTAATATTCAGACTATTCTTAATTTGATATTGTCTTTACATATACTAAATAATATATGTGTGAAATTAGTTTGGATTTAGAATGGACCATGATCATGCACCTGTTTCGAACAAGGGGCAGGGGAAACAAATACATGTCATCTACGCACTTAAATAGCAAATGGAAGATGATTTTACGTGGTTCATTTTCATGCCTGCCAGGTAGGCTATACTCCTGTTGTAAAGCGAAGCAATGTGCTTAATATTAGGAAAGTTGAAAAATAGAAAGCTGATGGGATCCTCCTCTTTTTAATAGAGGCCATCACTCTGTTTTCTCATGCAATTCCATAGCTTATGGGCTCTCATGAAGTGTTTTTGATATTCAATTACATTTGCATTGATGCCAGAGTGATTAGAGGGACAATAAAGTGCTGAGTGCCAAGCAGTTATGACCATCAGCAGAATCAGAGCTGGGAGAAGCCTAGTTAGCGTGACTAAACGGTCACATGGAAATTGATTGCGGTCATGACTAGTGACTGCCGGTGTGGCAGTAATACGGTCACCGTAACAGCCCTAGTCTGAACATTAAACCGGTGGCTGTCCATGGCTGGAAAGCAGCACCCTTCAACCAGACAAGGAAATTAAATATAATATAGAATATTATCCAGCTCCAAGGAACAGTCTTCGATAGAGGTGCTGGTTTTTGTACAGTTGTATTCTTCCAGAAGATGTTGGTGGTTCCAAGGTAGGTCCTAGATTCCGAAAGATGTTGTGGTTCCATTGTGGAGATGGTTACTTGTAGGTTCCTCTTAGTCCTAGAGAATCTAGAAGATGTTGCCAGTGAAGAGAAAAGGATCCGCATCACCATTAGGACTGGTAGGGACCTATGGAAGGACAGATGAGTTAAAGACCGATCACATTGGAGGGTCATTTTAGGTCACATTCCAGTATCTAAACTTGTGAGGATGGGAGGCCCCCAGAATCTTGTTAAAACAGTAGTGAGATGAAGTTCGGCACTGTCTCACCCGTGTTTGTCCATTCCAGTAGAATAAAGATGACTCTACAGATCCGTTCTCTCAGGAGGAAATCCTGGCGTCGGACCTCCAGGAAGGAGGCTTTCTTCCAACCCCCTCTGACCCAGCATCAAGCTTCCTTCACTGGGATCACTACAGCTGCCATTTCCCCTGGTGCTCTGGGGAACCTGCTTGGGGCTGGGAAAGGGGCCTGGGAGCTGCTTCATGCCCAGGTACGGAGCCCCAGACCAGGCAGGGATAGCTCCTGTGTCCTTATCCATCTGAGCCCCTCTGGATAGGGCGGGGATGGGGGTGGGGATGGAGGCTAGGGGATAAGATTTGGTAGATCTTGAGATTATGGATGCTTGAGGGTAAGTCATAAATACTTTGGGGGCCTGGGTTGAAGAGCTGGTTTTACAGTCATTGGAAAGAGTGGGAGAGGGTCTGGGTTCATTGTAGTAAGTGGGGGCAGGTATGAGACCGTGTGATCTGCTTGGGGCAGTTGTAAGGGGGCTGGAGGGGTTGGAGACATTTGGAGTCGTCTTGTCAAACATACAGCTGCCTGAGGGTGTGTGTGTGGTGTGTGTGAGTGTTTGAGTTCTGGGTGCGTTATTGGACGGTATGTGTGTGCTGTGTTTGGGGTGTGTGTGACAATGTCTGTTTACTGGCTTTGCAGGAAAACCCTGTGGTATCCGCCTTGGGTCCTGATATGACAGACCTGGATAGGGCTGCCCTGAGAACTGCCTGTTTGCATCTCCAGTCTCAGAGTGGTATAACTCCCAGCTGGGCTGCATGGTTTGGTCAAAGGCCTCTGGGAGATAGTTGTTAAAGTTTGGGAGAGGGACAGGGAGAGAGGTGTGGTTATTACCATTTATATTTTGGATGGAGGGTATCCAGGACTCTGGTTGGTTGATAGTATGAGAAGGTTGTGGGACCATTTGGTTGCCATGAAGAGCCGCACAGCTTCCTTGAGTCCATTGCCTTGCAACAGTCTGAGCAGCTCTGGGTAGTGTGTTTGTGTTTACAGTCCTCCGTGGCTGTCTCACAGTCCCCGGACTACAACCCAGCCCATGCTCCACACCACCAACAACTCCATTTCCTAGCAACCTCTGCTCTCCAAAGCTGTTGAGGTTAGAGGTCATGTGTGGACCAGACAACTGCCATTGGTTCTCACTGTGGGAGCCGTTCCCGCCATTGAACCCCTGGTTGCCTGGCAATATGGAACTCTGGGAGTGAGGGAACCCACGTAGTATGTTTTGATTGGCAGTGATGTGAGCAGAAAGTCTGTTGATTGGCTCAGTGCCCTGTCCCAAGCTGCCCATCACACATCCATCATCACACTCTCTCATCAGAGCCTCCTCCACGTAGGAGAACACATCATTGGCTAAGATATCATCCAGCTCCCCCGTCACATCCTGCTGTTCCATGTTGATCCTGAGGAGGGTGCTCTCCCACTCCCTCAGCTCTGTCTCCTCCACCTCCAGCCCCTCCAAGCCCCCCGCCCCCATCTCCTCCAGGATCTCCCCCAGAGAGTCCATCATGGCCTGCGCTGTGGGCTCTCCCCTGCTGGGCCTCTGGGGCCCCTGGAGCTCCCCAGGGACACTCAGCAGAGCGTGGCTATCCAGGAAGGCTCTCTCCAGGCCTGGGTCCTGGTCCTGGGGGAAGGCTGTGTCTAGGTTGGGGGAAAAGACCTGGAGCTCCCCAGGGACACTCAGCAGAGCGTGGCTATCCAGGAAGGCTCTCTGCAGGCCTGGGTCCTGGTCCTGGGGGAAGGCTGTGTCTAGGTTGGGGGAAAAGACCTGGAGGTCCAGGTTAGGGTTAGCGTCCTGGGGCTGAGTATAAACAGAGCGGCCCTGACTGAGTAGAGACCCCAGGAGAGACGCAGGGTCCAGGGGCTTGTCCTCAGGGCAGGAACCTGGGGGAGTGAGGCCAGGGGGGATGGGTGGTCCTGTAGGCATAATGGCAGTATTCACAGAGGGACAGGACTCATACAGCAGAGCCTCCCCAGTGGCAAAGTTGAAGGGAAGTTGCATTCTCCGCTGACGCAGGTGCTCCTCACCCTCTTCGTTTCTGTAGAAAGGTGACAAAGGTCACTAAAACATACTGTATATAAGCGTATATAAATACCATGGAATGATACAACTATAACTGTTGGGGAGAGTAAATCGTAATATCAACAGTGGACTCACGTTAGGGCTTTCTGTCGAGCGATGATGAAGTCGGGTCTCCCTGCCTTGAAGACGACCCTGGCGTTGGCCTGAACCCACACCCACACACCTGGCTTAGTCAGCAGCCTGAAGATGGTGAAACCAGTCTCTCCTGTCTTTATCACTACAGAGAGATAGAGGAGAGAGAGAGAGAGCAAGAGAGAGAGAGGGAGTCAGAGTCTGCATCATAGTAAATGTTTGCTTGCGAAATACCAGATCAAACCTTTAATAAGATAAGACTCAGATGTGTGTGTAATGAGTAACTATAGTGTAACTCACTTTTGATGTGGTTGTCTGCGCAGTACATCATGTCAGCAGCATGGATGAACTGGTAACCTGAGCCTGGAGTGACCAACTCTGTCTCAGAGTAACCCAGCACCACTTTACCTCTGAAGGGGGAAGAACAGACACACAGACAGATGTGTGTGCACACACACACACACACACACACACACACACACACACACACACACACACACACACACACACACACACACACACACACACACACACACACACCTCTCAGGGAACAAACATTTGTCCTCTCAAGTTCCCTCTTTATAAGACCCTGGGAGGGTATTGTGTTCCCAGTGGTGCTATGAGATGTGATGAAGGAGTACATTCAGAGTTTCCCTGTCATAATGGTACCTAGTATCTATGCCTATGGGGGCGAAGTCGAGTCTGTGTTTGGTCTGGAAAATGAGTGTCTTGGTCCTGATCTCCATGACAGCTGGGGTCTGCATGGGTGTGGCGATGGCAAACAGGGCCAGCTGAGCGGGGACCGAGGCCCCGTCATCCCCCAGCCTTCCCTGGCCTCGAACATACTTCAGACGTCCCTGGAAGTTCAACGCCTAGAGGAGAGAGAGTGTTGTATGCAATGAATAATTTGAATAGATTTTGGGAGAGTAGATTATGGATAATGTCCATGTCATTTATGGATTAAATGGATAATGTATTTATGTAATATATGGATCTATGGATTATATTTCATATATTAGTCATATCTATTTATTTTCATGCTGTCCTACCAGGAAGCCGGAGGAGTTGTCTAGGAGACAGCGGAAGCGACAGCAGAAGCTTCTCTCTAGGAAGGACCTGTTCTCTTCAGGGATGTGCTGGGGCGGGTAGCTCATAGACTCACTGTGGGGTCTGCTGCTAGACTCGATGGCTGCATAGGACAGAGGACATTACCATCAGATACATGTTTGAGATCTTTGGACTGTTTAATCAATACATGACCAATCAGTAAAAGAAACAGCATATTAAGAGGGCTGTGGCGAAAAGCTTGGCATATGCATACTCAGGTTGACTGGCTCTCGTCCAGGCAAATGAGAAATAAGTGTACTCAGGCTAGCAGGAAGGCCAAAGTTGACCTGGGGAATAAACCCCCCTCACAGCTGCCCATGTACCGTAAAGTTAATGTGGTTGTTACTGACAAGCAACACATGGCTGAGCTCTTTAATCACCACTTCATTAAGTCTGGATTCCTATTTGACTCAGCCATGCCTCCTTGCCCGTCAAACATTCCCTCATCTCCCACCCCTTCTAATGTGACTAGCCCCGACGTTTCTCCCTCTTTTTCCTCTGCCTCGCAACAAAGTGTCTCCCTGCAGGCGGTCACTGAGTCCGAGGTGCTAAAGGAGATCCTGAAACTTGACCCCAAAAAAACATCTGGGTCAGATGGTTAGACCCTTTCTTCTTTAAGGTTGCTGCCCCTATAATCGTCAAGCCGATCTCTCCTTTCTGGGGAGGTTCCCATTGCTTGGAAGGCAGCCACTGTTGTCCTTTATTTAAATGGGGAGATCAAGCTGATCCTAACAGTTATAGGCCTATTTCTATTTTGCCATGTTTATGTTGGAAAAGTGTTGGAAAAACTTGTCAATAATCAACTGACTGGCTTTCTTGATGTCTATAGTATTCTCTCTGGTATGCAATCTGGTTAACGCTCAGGTTATGGATGTGTTATCCCAGAAACTCTAGACCCACTCCAATTTGCATACCACACCAACAGATCCACAGATGATGCAATCTCTATTGCACCCCACACTGCCATTTCCCACCTGGAAAAAGGGTACATCTATGTGAAAATGCTATTCATTAAATACAGCTCAGTGTTCAACCCCATAGTGCCCTCAAAGCTCAGCACTAAGCTTAGGATCCTGGGACTAAACACCTCCTTCTACAGCTGGATCCTGGACTTCCTGACAGGCCGCCCCCAGCTGGTAAGGGTAGGTAACAACACATCAGCCATGCTGATGCTCAACACAGGAGCCCCTCAGGGGTGTGTGCTCAGTCCCCTCCTGTACTCCCTGTTCACTCATGACTGCACGGTCAGGGACAACTCCAACATCATCATTAAGTTTGCTGATGACACAACAGTGGTAGGCCTGATCACCGAAAACGATGAGACAGCCTATAGGGAGGTCCGTGTGGTGCCAAGACAAAAACCTCTCCCTCAATGTGATCAAGACAAAGGAGATGATTGTGGACTACAGGAAAAGGAGGACCGAGCACGCCCTCATTCTCATTGACAGGGCTGTAGTGGAGCAGGTTGAGAGCTTCAAGTTCCTTGACGTCCACATCACCAACAAACTAACACGGTCCAAGCACACCAAGACGATCGTGAAGAGGGCACGACAAAACTTATCCCCGCTCAGGAGACTGATAAGATTGGCATGGGTCCTCAGATCCTCATAAGGTTTTACAGCTGCACCATCAAGAGCATCCTGATGAGTTGCATCACTGCCTGGCATGGCAACTGCTCGGCCTCCGACCGCAAGGCACTACAGAGGGTGGTGCGTACAGCCCAGTACATCACCAGGGCCAAGCTTCCTGCCATCCAGGACCTCTGTACCAGGTGATGTCAGAAGAAGGCCCTAAAAATGGTCAAAGACTCCAGCCACCCTAGTAATTGACTGTTCTCTCTGCTACCGCATGGCAAGCAGTACCAAAGCACCAAGTCTAGGTCCAAGAGACTTCTAAACAGCATCTACCCCCAAGCCATAAGACTCCTGAACAGCTAATCAAATGGCTACACGGAATATTTGTTATTTGCCCGTTGCCCTTGATTCAATGTTGTGCTGCTATTTTTATTGACTTGGCCAAAGCTTTTGATACGGTAGACCATTCCATTCTTATGGGCTGGCTAAGGAGTATTCGTGTCTAAGGGGTCTTTGGCCTGGTTTGCTAAGTACCTCTCTCAAAAGAGTGCAGTGTATGAAGTCAGAATATCTGCTGTCTCAGCCACTGCCTGTCACCAAGGGAGTACCCCAAGGCTCGATCCTAGGCCCCACGCTCTTCTCAATTTACATCAACAACATAGCGCAGGCTCAGGTTCAGGAATGGTAAAAAAAAAAATCACAACATACACTTAAAATTAACCTTACAAATAGAAGTGTTGAGCGATTTGGAAAGCCATTGTCAGTGAATAAATAATATAATACTTGTAGGAAAGATTAATCTTTATCTCACAATCTGTGGATACTATACAATTAGAAAGGTTCAAATGTATGTAAAACATCACAGCACAATTGAAAAATACATGGCACATGGAAACCTAACGAGGGTGGTCTGTGGTGATAGGTGTGATGGGCTGAGAGTGACTAACGGGTGGGATTAAAGAGCTTATGTTTGGTAATATATTATTGTTATGTGATTGCTTTATATAAAATGTATACGTAAAATGTATGTATATGTAGCAGAAAAGCTGTTAAAAAAGAAAGATATTTGTCCTCCAGAGGGTGGGGGGGTGGAAGGGTTAATACCTTAATAAAAAAACATAGCTCAGGCAGTAGGAAGCTCTCTCATCCATTTATATGCAGATGATACAGTCTTATAATCAGCTGGCCCCTCCCTGGATTTTGTGTTAAATGCTCTACAACAAAGCTTTCTTAGTGCCCAACAAGCTTTCTCTCTCCTTAACCTTGTTCTGAACACCTCCAAAACAAAGGTCATGTGGTTTGGTAAGAAGAATGCACCTCTCCCCACAGGTGTGATTACAACCTCTGATGGTTTAGAGATTGAGGTAGTCACCTGTACCTGTACTTGGGAGTATGGCTAGATGGTACACTGTCTCAGTACATATCAAACTGCAGGCTAAAGTTAAATCTAGACTTGGTTTCCTCTATCGTAATCACTCCTCATTCACCCCAGCTGCCAAACTAACCCTGATTCAGATGACAGATGACCATCCTACCCTTGCTAGATTACAGAGACATAATTATTAGATCGACAGGTAAGGGTGCTCTCGAGCAGCTAGATGTTCTTTACCATTCGGCCATCAGATTTGCCACCAATGCTTCTTATAGGACACATCACTGCACTCTATACCCCTCTGTAAACTGGTCATCTTTGTATACCCGTCACAAGACCCACTGGTTGATGCATATTTATAAAACCCTCTTAGGCCTCCCTCTTCCCTATCTGAGATATCTACTGCAGCCGTCATCCTCCACATACAACACCCGTTTTGCCAGTCACATTCTGTTAAAGGTCCCCAAAGCACACACATCCCTGGGTCGCTCATCTTTTCAGTTCGCTGCAGCGACTGGACAATTGTGGTTGATTTGCGTGATGTATTGTTGTCTTTACCTTCTTGCCCTTTGTGCCCAATAATGTTTGTACCATGTTTTGTGCTGCTACCATGTTGTGTTGCTACCATGTTGTTATGACTTTGTGTTGCTACCATGCTGTGTTGTCAAGTGTTGCTGCCTTGCTATGTTGTTGTCTTAGGTCTCACTTTATGTAGTGTTGTGCTGTCTCTCTTGCCGTGATGTGTGATTGGTCCTTTATATATATATAAACTCAGTCCCCTTTTCAGGACCCTGTCTTTCAAAGATAATTCATAAAAATCCAAATTACTTCACAGATCTTCATTGTAAAGGGTTAAACACTGTTTCCCATGCTTGTTCAATGAACCATTAACAATTAATGAACATGCACCTGTGGAACGGTCGTTAAGACACTGACAGCGTACAGACGGTAGGTAGACTATTAAGGTCAAAGTTATGAAAACTTAAGACACTAAAGAGGCCTTTCTACTGACTCTGAAATACACCAAAATAAAGATGCCCAGGGTCCCTGCATCTGTGTGAACGTGCCTTAGGCATGCTGCAAGGAGGCATGAGGACTGCAGATGTGGCCAGGGTAATAAATTGCAATGTCCATACTGTGAGACGCCTAAGACAGCGCTACAGGGAGACAGGACGGACAGCTGATCATCCTCGCAGTGACAGACCACGTGTAACAACACATGCACAGGATCGGTACATCCGAACATCACACCTGCGGGACAGGTACAGGATGGCAACAACAACTGCCTGAGTTAAACAAGGAACGCACATTCCCTCCATCAGTGCTCAGACTGTAAGCAATAGGCTGAGAGAGGCTGGACCGAGGGCTTGTAGGCCTGTTGTAAGGCAGATCCTCACCAGACATCACCGGCAACAACGTGGCCTATGGGAACAAACCCACCCTCGCTGGACCAGACAGGACTGGCAAAAAGTGCTCTTCACTGACGAGTCGCGGTTTTGTCTCACCAGAGGTGATGGTCGGATTTGCGTTTATCGTCGAAGGAATGAGCGTTACATCGAGGCCTGTACTCTGGAGCAGGATCGATTTGGAGATGGAGGGGCCATCATGGTCTGGGGTGGTGTGTCACAGCATCATCAGACTGAGCTTGTTGTCATTGCAGCCTATCTCAACACTGTGAGTTACAGGGAAGACATCCTCCTCCCTCATGTGGTACCTGCAGGCTCATCCTGACATTACCTTCCAGTATGAAAATGCCACCAGCCATACTGCTCGTTCTGTGCATGATTTCCTGCAAGACAGGAATGTCAGTGTTCTGCCATGGCCAGCGATGAGCCAGGATCTCAATCCCATTGAGGACGTCTGGGACCTTTTGAATCGGAGGGTGAGGGCTAGGGCCATTCCCCCCAGAAATGTCCGGGAACTTGCAGGTGCCTTGGTGGAAGAGTGGGGTAACATCTCAAAGCAAGAACTGGCAAATCTGGTGCAGTCCATGAGGAGGAGATGCATTGCAGTACTTAATGCAGCTGGTGGCCACACCAGATACTGACTGTTACTTTTTATTTAGATCCCTCCTTTGTTCAGGGAAACATTATTCAATTTCTGTTAGTCACATGTCTATGGAACTTGTTCAGTTCATGTCTCAGTTGTTGAATCTTGTTATGTTCATACAAATATTTACATATGTTAAGTTTGCTGGAGAAAAAAACACAGTTGACAGTGAGAGGAAGTTGCTTATATATTTTATATATAAGTTTACATACACTTAGGTTGGAGTCATTAAAACTCGTTTTTCAACCACTCCACAAATTTCTTGTTAACAAACTACAGTTTTGGCGCAAGTCGGTTAGGACATCTACTTTGTGCATGACAAGTAAATTGTCCAACAACTGTTTACAGACAGATTATTTCACTTATAATTCACTATATGACAATGCCAGTGTGTCAGAAGTTTACATACACTAAGTTGACTGTGCCTTTAACCTTTTTGGGATAGGGGGCAGCATTTTCACTCTTGGATGAATAGCGTGCCCAGAGTGAACTGCCTCCTACTCTGTCCCAGATGTTAATATTTGCATATTATTATTAGTATTGGATACAAAACACTCTGGAGTTTCTAAAACTGTTTGAATGATGTCTGTGAGTATAACAGAACTCGTATGGCAGGCGAAAACCTGAGAAAAATCCAACCAGGAAATGGGACATCTGAGGTTTGTAGTTTTTCAAAGTTTGGCCTACCGAATACACATTGAGATATGGATGAGGTTGCACTTCCTACGGCTTCCACTAGATGTCAACCATCTTTAGAAACTGGTTTGAGGATTCTAATATAAAGGAGGGGCTCATGAGACCTCTTTGAGTCAGTGGTCTGGCAGAGAGCCTTGGTCTCATGATGCATTATCTCTCGTTACAGTGCTTTTCTGAAGACAAAGGAATTCTCCGGTTGGAACATTATTGATGTTTTATGTTAAAAACATCCTAAAGAATGATTCCATACATCGTTTGACATGATTCTAAAGGACTGTAATGGAACTTTTTGAGTTTTTGTCTGGATGAAGAGCCTGCGCCTCATGAAGATGAATTACTGGGCTGAACACGCTAACAACAAGTGGCTATTTGGACACAAATGATGGAACTTTATGGAACAAATCAGTAATTTATTGTCGAACTGGGATTCCTGGGAGTGCCTTCTGATGAAGATCATCAAAGGTAAGTGAATATTTATGGTGTTGTTTCTAACTTTGTTTATTCCAAAATGGCGGATATTCCTCTGGCTGTTTTGGGTTCTGAGCGCCGTTCTCAGATTATGCTTTTTCCGTAAAGTTCTTTTGAAATCTGACACAGCGGTTGCATTCAGGAGAAGTCTATCTTTAATTCTGTGTATAACAATGTTCAATATCAATGTTTATTATGAGTATTTCTGCAAAATCACTGGATGTTTTGGAATCAAAACATTACTGCACGTAATGCGCCAATGTAAACTGAGGTTTTTGGATATAAATATGCACATTATCGAACAAAGCATACATGTATTGTGTAACATGATGTCCTATGAGTGTTAGTGATTAGTGATTAATTTGATCTATATTTCTGCTTTTTGTGACTCCAATCTTTGGCTGTGTTTTTTCGACTTGGCTATGACCTAACATAATCATATGTTGTGCTTTAGCTGTAAAGCATTTTTGAAATCGGACACGATGGGTAGATTAACAAGATGTTGGTCTTTCATTTGCTGTATTGGACTTGTTAATGTGTGAAAGTTACATACTTCTAAAAAATATTTTAGAATTTTGCACGCCACCTTTTTAGCGGAATGTTGTCGAGGGGTTCCACCTGCGCTAGAAAGGTTAAACAGCTTGGGAATTTCCAGAAAATTATGTCATGGCTTTAGAAGCTTCTCATAGGCTAATTGACATCATTTGAGTCAATTGGAGGTGTACCTGTTGATGTATTTCAAGGCCTACCTTTCAAACTCAGTGCCTCTTTGCTTGACATCATGGGAAAATCAAAAGAAAATCAGCCAAGACCTCAGAAAAACATTTGTAGAACTTTTCCAAACGCCTGAAGGTACCATGTTCATCTGTACAAACAATAGTACGCAAGTATAAACACCATGGGACCATGCAGCCGATATACCGCTCAGGAAGGAGACACATTCTGTATCCTAGAGATGAATGTACTTTTGTGCGAAAAGTGTAAATCAATCCCAGAACAACAGCAAAGGACCCTGTGAAGATCTAGGAGGAAACCGGTACAAAAATATCTACATCCTCAGTAAAAAGAGTCCTATATCGACATAACCTGAAAGACCGCTCAGCAAGCAAGAAGCCACTGCTCCAAAACCTCCATAAAAAAGACAGACTACGGTTTGCAATTGCACATGGGGACAAAGATCATACTTTTTGGAGAAATGTCCTCTGGTCTGATGAAACAAAAATATAACTTTTTGGCCATAATGACCATTGTTATGTTTGGAGTAAAAAGAGAGAGGCTTACAAGCCGAAGAACACCATCCCAACTGTGAAGCACGGGGGTGGCAGCATCATGTTGTGGGGGTGCTTTGCTGCAGGAGGGACTGGTGCAACTTCACAAAATAGATAGCATCATGAGGAGGAAAATGTCAGGAATTGTGAAAAACTGAGTTTAAATGTACTTGGCCAAGGTGTATGTAAACTTCCGACTTCAACTGTATGTGTATATACAGTGGGGAGAACCCCCAAAAAAAACAGAAAATCACATTGTATGATTTTTAAGTAATTAATTTGCATTTTATTGCATGACATAAGAATTTGATCACCTACCAACCAGTAAGAATTCCGGCTCTCACAGACCTGTTAGTTTTTCTTTAAGAAGCCCTCCTGTTCTCCACTCATTACCTTTATTAACTGCACCTGTTTGAACTCGTTACCTGTATAAAAGACACCTGTCCACACACTCAATCAAACAGACTCCAACCACTCCATATTGGCCAAGATGACAGTCAATCACCCTCGGTCTGGGGCTCCATGCAAGATCTCACCTCGTGGGGCATCAATGATCATGAGGAAGGTGAGGGATCAGCCCAGAACTACACGGCAGGACCTGGTCAATGACCTGAAGAGAGCTGGGACCACAGTCTCAAAGAAAACCATTAGTAACACACTACGCCGTCATGGATTAAAATACTGCAGCGCACACAAGGTCCCCCTGCTCAGGGCCAGTGCATGTCCAGGCCCGTCTGATGTTTGCAATGACCCTCTGGATGATCCAGAGAAGGAATGGGAGAAGGTTGTGTGGTCTGATGAGACAAAAATAGAGCTTTTTGGTCTAAACTCCCCTCGCCGTGTTTGGAGGAAGAAGAAGGATGAGTACAAACCCCAAGAACACCATCCCAACCGTGAAGCATGGAGGTGGAGACATAATTCTTTGGGGATGCTTTTCTGCAAAGGGGACAGGACGACTGCACCGTATTGAGGGGAGGATGGATGGGGCCATGTATCGCAAGATCTTGGCCAACAACCTCCTTCCCTCAGTAAGAGCATTGAAGATGGGTTGTGGCTGGGTCTTCCAGCATGACAACGACCCGAAACACGCAGCCAGGGCAACTAAGGAGTGGCTCCGTAAGAAGCATC
This sequence comes from Oncorhynchus keta, assembly GCF_023373465.1. NCBI lineage: Eukaryota > Metazoa > Chordata > Actinopteri > Salmoniformes > Salmonidae > Oncorhynchus > Oncorhynchus keta. The sequence continues at coordinate 39,829,641 of NC_068432.1, forward strand.
TCAAGGTCCTGGAGTGGCCTAGCCAGTCTCCAGACCTGAACCCAATAGAAAATCTTTGGAGGGAGCTGAAAGTCCGTATTGCCCAGCGACAGCACCGAAACCTGAAGGATCTGGAGAAGGTCTGTATGGAGGAGTGGGCCAAAATCCCTGCTGCAGTGTGTGCAAACCTGGTCAAGAACTACAGGAAACATATGATCTCTGTAATTGCAAACAAAGATTTCTGTACCAAATATTAAGTTCTGCTTTTCTGATGTATCAAATACTTATGTCATGCAATAAAATGCAAATTAATTACTTCAAAATCATACAATGTGATTTTCTGGATTTTTGTTTTAGATTCCGTCTCTCACAGTTGAAATGTAACTATGATAAAAATTACAGACCTCTACATGCTTTGTAAGTAGGAAAACCTGCAAAATCGGCAGTGTATCAAATACTTGTTCTCCCCACTGTATATATATATATATATTTTATCCCACGTCCCCACAGGAGGCATTTTGCTAGGCTGTTATTGTAAATAATAATTTGTTCTTAACTTACTTGCCAAGTTAAATAAAGGTTAATTAAAATAAATAAATACATATACTGAACATACCATCTGGTCCGGCCTCTGAGTCGGGCTGGTTGGGTTTGAGGGCGAAGTGAAGCTGACACCTGAACATGGCTCTGTCATCCATGTGTATCAGCTCATACACACTCTGGTGCACCACATCAGACTGGACAGAAATACACAGTACCAGTCAAACACCTCCTCAAACACCTACACCTACTCATTCAAGGGTTTTTCTTTATTTCTCCTATTTTCTACATTGTAGAATAATAGTGAAGACATCAACACTATGAAATAACAATTATGAAATCATGTCGTAACCTAAAGTGTTACTGTTAAACAAATCAAAATATGTTTTATATTTGAGATTCTTCAAAGTAGCCACATTTGCCTTGATGACAGCTTTGCACACTCTTGGCATTCTCTCAACCAGCTTCATGAGGAATGCTTTTCCAACAGTCTTGAAGGAGTTCCCACATATGATGAGCACTTTTTGGCTGCTTTTCCTTCACTCTGCGGTCCATCTCATTCCAAACCATCTCAATTGGGTTGAGGTCGGGTGATTGTGGAGGCCAGGTCATCTGATGCAGCACTCCATCACTCTCCTTCTTGGTCAAGTAGGCTTTACACAGCCTGGAGGTGTGTTGGGTCATTGTCCTGTTGAAAAACAAATGATAGTCCTACTAAGCACAAACCAGATGGGATGGTGTATCGCTGCAGAATGCTGTGGTAGCCATGCTGGTTAAGTGTGCCTTGAATTCTAAATAAATCACTGACAGTGTCACCAGCAAAGCACCCCCATGCCATCACACCTCCTCCTCCATGCTTCACGGTGGGAACCATACATGCAGATATCATCTGTTCACCTACTCTGCGTCTCACAAAGATAAGGAGGTTGGAACCAAAAATCTTACATTTTGGATTCAGCAGACCAAAGAACGGATTTCCACCGGTCTAATGTCCATTGCTCGTGTTTCTTGGCCCAGCAAAGTCTCTTCTTCTTATAGGTGTCCTTTAGTAGTGGTTTCTTTGCAGCAATTTGACTATGAAGGCCTGATTGACGCAGTCTTCTCTGAACAGTTGATGTTGAGATGTGTCTGTTACTTGAATTCTGTGAAGCATTTATTTGGGCTGCAATTTCTCTGGCTGGTAACTCTAATGAACTTATCTTCTGCAGCAGAAGTAAATCTGGGTCTTCCTTTCCTGTGGTGGTCCTCATGTGAGCCAGTTTCATCATAGCGCTTGATGGTTTTTGCGACTGCACTAGAAGAAAATGTAAAAGTTCTTGAGATTTTCTGTTTTGACTGACCTTCATGTCTCAAAGTAATGATGGACTGTTGTTTCTCTTTGCTTATTTGAGCTGTTCTTGCCATAATATGGACTTGGTATTTTACCAAATAGGGCTATCTTCTGTATACCATCCCTACCTTGTCACAACACAACTGATTGTCTCAAATGCATTAAAGAAGAAAATTACACAAATTAACTTTGGCTCACCTGTTAATTGAAATGCATACCACCTTATGAATCTGGTTGAGAGAATGCCAATAGTTTGCAAAGCTGTCATCAAGGCAAAGGGTGGCTACGTTGAAGAATATAAAATATATCTTTTTTATTTATTTATTTATTTATTTTTTATTTCACCTTTATTTAACCAGGTAGGCTAGTTGAGAACAAGTTCTCATTTGCAACTACGACCTGGCCAAGATAAAGCATAGCAGTGTGAACAGACAACACAGAGTTACACATGGAGTAAACAATTAGCAAGTCAATAACACAGTAGAAAAAATGGGCAGTCTATATACAATGTGTGCAAAAGGCATGAGGAGGTAGGCGAATAATACAATTTTGCAGATTAACACTGGAGTGATAAATGATCAGATGGTCATGTACTGGTAGAGATATTGGTGTGCAAAAGAGCAGAAAAGTAAATAAATAAAAACAGTATAAAAACAGTATGGGAATGAGGTAGGTGAAAATGGGTGAGCTATTTACCTATAGACTATGTACAGCTGCAGCGATCGGTTAGCTGCTCGGATAGCTGATGTTTGAAGTTGGTGAGGGAGATAAAAGTCTCCAACTTCAGCGATTTTTGCAATTCGTTCCAGTCACAGGCAGCAGAGTACTGGAACGAAAGGCGGCCAAATGAGGTGTTGGCTTTAGGGATGATCAGTGAGATACACCTGCTGGAGCGCGTGCTACGGATGGGTGTTGCCATCGTGACCAGTGAACTGAGATAAGGCGGAGCTTTACCTAGCATGGACTTGTAGATGACCTGGAGCCAGTGGGTCTGGCGACGAATATGTAGTGAGGGCCAGCCGACTAGAGCATACAAGTCGCAGTGGTGGGTGGTATAAGGTGCTTTAGTGACAAAACGGATGGCACTGTGATAGACTGCATCCAGTTTGCTGAGTAGAGTGTTGGAAGCCATTTTGTAGATGACATCGCCGAAGTCGAGGATCGGTAGGATAGTCAGTTTTACTAGGGTAAGCTTGGCAGCGTGAGTGAAGGAGGCTTTGTTGCGGAATAGAAAGCCGACTCTTGATTTGATTTTTGATTGGAGATGTTTGATGTGAGTCTGGAAGGAGAGTTTGCAGTCTAGCCAGACACCTAGGTACTTATAGATGTCCACATATTCAAGGTCGGAACCATCCAGGGTGGTGATGCTAGTCGGGCATGCGGGTGCAGGCAGCGATCGGTTGAAAAGCATGCATTTGGTTTTACTCGCGTTTAAGAGCAGTTGGAGGCCACGGAAGGAGTGCTGTATGGCATTGAAGCTCGTTAGGAGGTTTGATAGCACAGTGTCCAATGACGGGCCGAAAGTATATAGAATGGTGTCGTCTGCGTAGAGGTGGATCAGGGAATCGCCCGCAGCAAGAGCAACATCATTGATATATACAGAGAAAAGAGTCGGCCCGAGAATTGAACCCTGTGGCACCCCCATAGAGACTGCCAGAGGACCGGACAGCATGCCCTCCGATTTGACACACTGAACTCTGTCTGCAAAGTAATTGGTGAACCAGGCAAGGCAGTCATCCGAAAAACCGAGGCTGTTGAGTCTGCCGATAAGAATATGGTGATTGACAGAGTCGAAAGCCTTGGCGAGGTCGATGAAGACGGCTGCACAGTACTGTCTTTTATCGATGGCGGTTATGATATCGTTTAGTACCTTGAGTGAGGCTGAGGTGCACCCGTGACCGGCCCGGAAACCAGATTGCACAGCGGAGAAGGTACGGTGGGATTCGAGATGGTCAGTGATCTGTTTGTTGACTTGGCTTTCGAAGACCTTAGATAGGCAGGGCAGGATGGATATAGGTCTATAGCAGTTTGGGTCCAGGGTGTCTCCCCCTTTGAAGAGGGGATGACTGTGGCAGCTTTCAATCCTTGGGGATCTCAGACGATATGAAAGAGAGGTTGAACAGGCTGGTAATAGGGGTTGCGACAATGGCGGCAGATAGTTTCAGAAATAGCGGGTCCAGATTGTCAAGATCAGCTGATTTGTACGGGTCCAGGTTTTGCAGCTCTTTCAGAACATCTGCTATCTGGATTTGGGTAAAGGAGAACCTGGAGAGGCTTGGGTGAGGAACTACGGGGGGCGGAGCTGTTGGCCGAGGTTGGAGTAGCCAGGCGGAAGGCATGGCCAGCCGTTGAGAAGTGCTTATTGAAGTTTTCGATAATCATGGATTTATCGGTGGAGACCGTGTTTCCTAGCCTCAGTGCAGTGGGCAGCTGGGAGGAGGTGCTCTTGTTCTCCATGGACTTCACAGTGTCCCAGAACTTTTTGGAGTTGGAGCTACAGGATGCAAACTTCTGCCTGAAGAAGCTGGCCTTAGCTTTCCTGACTGACTGCGTGTATTGGTTCCTGACTTCCCTGAACAGTTGCATATCACGGGGCTATTCGATGCTATTGCAGTCCGCCACAGGATGTTTTTGTGCTGGTCGAGGGCAGTCAGGTCTGGAGTGAACCAAGGGCTGTATCTGTTCTTGGTTCTGCATTTTTTGAACGGAGCATGCTTATCTAAAATGGTGAGGAAGTTACTTTTAAAGAATGACCATGCATCCTCAACTGACGGGATGAGGTCAATGTCCTTCCAGGATACCCGGGCCAGGTCGATTAGAAAGGCCTGCTCACAGAAGTGTTTTAGGGAGCGTTTGACAGTGATGAGGGGTGGTCGTTTGACTGCGGCTCCGTGGCGGATACAGGCGATGAGGCAGTGATCGCTGAGATCCTGGTTGAAGACAGCGGAGGTATATTTGGAGGGCCAGTTGGTCAGGATGACGTCTATGAGGGTGCTTTTGATTTGTTTAACACTTTTTTGGTTACTACATGATTCCACATGTGTTATTTCATAGTGTTGATGTCTTCACTATTATTCTACAATGTAGAAAATAGTAAAAATAAAGAAAAACCCTTGAATGAGTAGGTGTGTCCAAACTTTTGACTGGTAGTGTGTACATTACTAAACACATTAATACCCGGAGTGATATTCAGAATCCTCAAAGTAGAGTTAGTCCTAAATAATGAGATAGAAAGCAGCCTGAGTTGTCAAAATCCTATAATCAATAATCCTACAGTGCATTCAGAAAGTATTCAGACCCCTTGACTTTTACCACATTTTGATACGTTACAACCTCATTCTAAAATGGATTAAATCTATTTTTCTTCATCAATCTACACACAATACCCATAACGACAAAGCGAAAACAGGTTTTTATAAAAAAGAAAAGAAAAGAAAAAAAGGAATTCATAACCTTTGCTATGACACTTGAAATTGAGCTCAGGTGCATCCTGTTTCCATTGATCATCCTTGAGATGTTTCGACAACTTGATTGGAGTCCACGTGTAGTAAATAAATACATTCGATTGGATATGATTTGGAAAGGCACACACCTGTCTATATAAGGTCCCACAGTTGGCAGTGCGTGTCAGAGTAAAATCCAAGCCATCAGGTCAGAATTGTGTTGGATTGTGTTGAGGCACAGATCTATGGAACGGTACCAAAATATTTTTTCAGCATTAAAGGTCCCCAATATCACAGTGGCCTACATTATTCTTAAATGGAGGAAGTTTGGGACCACCAAGACTCTTCCTAGAGCTGACCGCCGGGCTAAACTGAGCAATCGGGGGAGAAGGGCCTTGGTCAGGGAGGTGACCAAAAACCTGATGGTCACTCTGACAGAGCTCCAGAGTTCCTCTGTGGAGATGCAAGAACCTTCCAGAAGGACAACCATTTCTGCAGCACTCCACCAATCAGGCCTTTATGGTAGAATGGCCAGACAGAAGCCACTCCTCAATAACAGGCACATGACAGCCCTCTTAGAGTTTGCCAAAAAGCACCTAAAGGACTCTCAGACTATGAGAAACAAGATTCGCTGGTCTGATGAACCTGCGATTGAACTCTTTGGCCTGAATGCCAAGCGTCACGTCTGGAGGAAACCTGGCACAATGAAACATGATGGTGGCAGCATCATGCTGAGGGTATGTTTTTCAACGGCAGGAACTGGGAGACTAGTCAGGGTTGAGGGAAAGATAAACAGAGTAAAGTACAAAGAGATCCTTGATGAAAACCTGCTCCAGTGCGCTCAGGACCTCAGACTCGGGCAAAGGTTCACCTTCCAACAGGACAATGACCCTAAGCACACAGCCAAAACAATGCAGGAGTGGCTTCGGGACAAGTCTATAATAATATGAATGTCATTGAGTGGCCCAGCCAGAGCCCGGACTTGAACCCGATCAATCATCTCTGGAGAGACCTGAAAATAGCTGTGCAGCAATGACCCCCATCCAACCTGACAGCTTGAGAGGATCTGCAGAGAAGAATGGGAGAAACTCCCCAAAAAGAAGACTCGAGGCTGTAATCGCTAAGGTGCTATAACAAAGTACTGAGTAAAGGATCTAAATAATTATGTAAATGTGATATTTCAGTTTGTTATTTTTTTATGTATAAAAATGTGCTCTGTCATTATGGGGTATTGTGTGTAGATTGATATTTAATCCATTTTAGAATAAAGCTGTAATGTAACAAAATTTGGAAAAGGGGCGGCAGCGTAGCCTAGTGGTTAGAGCGTTGGTTGGACTAGTAACCAGAAGGTCAAACCCCCGAGCTGACAAGGTACAAATCTGTCGTTCTGCCCCTGAACAGGCAGTTAACCCACTGTTCCCAGGCCATCATTGAAAATAAGAATATGTTCTTAACTGACTTGCCTGGTTAAATAAAGGTTTAAAAAAAAAAAAAAAAAAAAGGTCAAGGGGTCTGAATACTTCTGAATGCACTGTATAAGCATAATCAATAAGTAATAATAATGTTGTACCTGGTGGAAGCCCAGGTAGTCCTGGATGGTTGGAGAGGCATAGAAGATAGAGTCATCAGTGGTGACCACCAGGACAAAACCATTCAGGGCCTACACAGAGAGAGAGAGCGCACGCACACACACGCACACCACACACACACACACACACACACACACACACACACACACACACACACACACACACACACACACACACACACACACACAACCATTGTAATCCTAGGGCGGACTGCCTAAGCATTTTTTGTGGTCACCAAAGTCCACACAGTGTAAAACATTTGGTAAAAAGCTTTCAGTGTAAACTTAAATGACTAAAATCAGATATAAAGTATGTGGAACAGATTATGGACCTACATATATTTTTATAATATAATCTTTGTGAACTAACAATCATCAAAATAAAATAAAAGTCAGGGAAAATTGAAAAATGATCAAAACAATTAATTTTGTTATTATGTTTGAGCAGAAGAACACAGCAATAGCCATGGCAAAATGCATAAAATTGCAGGAAATTACCTTTAAAATGGCAAAATCCTCTCTCAGCATCATGGCAAAATCCGTCAAATTACAGGAAATTACCTTCTCTCAGCTGCATAGCAAAATGTGTAGAATTGTAGGAAATTTCTCTACACCTCCAAGATGGGCGCCTTAATAATAATAAATAATTAAAATGCTCTACAATTTAGCCGCACCAACAGCCAACTGCGCTCATTGCCACACCCCCTGTCACGCACACCACCTAAGCCCCTTTTTGATGCAGACAAACCCTACACACACACACACTCTGTATACCTGCAGCAGTAGGTTTCCCTCGGAGAGGCTGACTCCGTCTATAGAAGTGGCTGTCCGTCCGTTCCTACAGTTCCCACTGAGAGGGGGGGCCGGCCACTCACACTTCTTCTGGAGGGTCGCTGGAACACAGGAGAGGAGAACATGGCTTAGTTCTTAGTCCTTAGATTCACTTCTTATTCCTTAGATTTACTTCTTAGTCCTTAGATTCACTTCTTAGTCCTTAGATTTATTTATTTGTTCTTCGTACTTAAACTTAGTTTTTAGATTTAGTTCTTAGTCCTTAGCAGTGTTTCGGCTGCAATCAATGCCGCCACGCACCCAAAATATGGAACATGAAAAAAATAGTACCTCTTATAACAGCTAATGGAAAATGCCATGGCGATGGTAACTGGAATAATCTAATGTCACAGAAAATGTAACTGAAAAAAGGATTGTGTATTTTTGAAGATGCTGGAACAATCCACATTTACTTTTCCTCTGCAAACAAAACAAGTAATGAATATAAAAATCAGACAACCCCATAGTAGAATAGTTTATCTATTTACCTAATCGGCTTGTTGTTGTGTGCTCTAGATAAATATTTCTCTCAATGGCGCATTTAAGTTACAAGTGCCATAGGGAGAGAATTCCCAGAACTGAATTTAGTCTGATCAAGACAAAGGAGATGATTGTGGACTACAGGAAAAGGAGGCCCGAGCACACCTCCATTCTCATCGACGGGGCTGCAGTGGACCAGGTTGAGAGCTTCAAGTTTCTTGGTGTCCACATCACCAACAAACTATCATGGTCCAAACACACCAAGACAGTTGTGAAGAGGACATGACAAAACCTATTCCCCCTCAGGAGACTGAAAAGATTTGGCATGGGTCCTCAGATCCTCAAAAGGTTCTACAGCTGCACCATCGAGAGCATCCTGACTGGTTGCATCACTACCTGGTATGGCAACTGCTTGGCCTTTGTACATCACTGGGGCCAAGCTTCCTGCCATCCAGGAACTCTATACTAGGCGGTGTCAGAGGAAGGCCCTAAAAATGGTCAAAGACTCAAGCCACCCTAGTCATGGAATGTTCTCTCTGTACCACACGGCAAGCGTTATCGGAGTGCCAAGTCTAGGTCACTGCCTGTAAGAGGATACCTTGAAAATGTTTGCCCTTCGGCTGCTGCCAAAGAAGTGCCCATCCAAGAAGGCTCAAGGTCATTGGCCACAGATAAAATGATGTCAAATCACACTATATGTACAGTAGCTTTGATTGGACTGATCATGTCAACATTAGAGGTCGACCGATTAATCGGAATGGCCGATTAATTAGGGCCGATATCAAGTTTTCATAACAATCGGAAATCGGTATTTTTGGACACCGATTTGGCCGATTGTTGTTGTTTTTTTTACACCTTTATTGATCCTTTATTTAACCAGGCAAGTCAGTTAAGAACACATTCTTATTTTCAATGACGGCCTAGGAACGGTGGGTTAACTGCCTTGTTCAGGGGCAGAATGACAGATTTTTACCTTGTCAGCTCGGAGATTCAATCTTGCAACCTTTCAGTTACTAGTCCAACGCTCTAACCACCTGATAACATTGCACTCCCCGAGGAGACGGCCTGTTACGCAAATGCAGTAAGAAGCCAAGGTAAGTTGCTAGCTCGCTTTAAACTTATCTTATAAAAAACAATCAATCAATCATAATCACTAGTTAACTACACATGGTTGATGATATTACTAGTTTATCTAGCGTGTCCTGCGTTGCATATAATCGATGCGGTGCATATTCGCGAAAAAGGACTGTCATGCTCTAATGTGTACCTAACCATAAACATCAATGCCTTTCTTAAAATCAATACACAGAAGTATATATTTTTAAACCTGCATATTTTGCTAAAATAAATCCAGGTTAGCAGGCAATATTAACCAGGTGAAATTGTGTCACTTCTCTTGCGTTCATTGCACGCAGAGTCAGTGTATATGCAACAGTTTGGGCTGCCTAATTTGCCAGAATTTTACGTAATTATGACATAACATTGAAGGTTGTGCAATCTAACAGGAATATTTAGACTTATGGATGCCAACCATTAGATAAAATACGGAACAGTTCCGTATTTAACTGAAAGAATAAACGTCTTGTTTTCGAGAAGATAGTTTCCTGATTTGACCATATTAATGACCTAAGGCACGTATTTCTGTGTGTTATTATGTTATAATTAAGTCTATGATTTGGTAGATCAGTCTGACTGAGCGATGGTAGGCAGCAGCAGGCTCGTAAGCATTCATTCAAATAGCACTTCCATGCGTTTTGCCAGCAGCTCGTCGCTGTGCTTCAAGCATTGAGCGGTTTATGACTTCAAGCCTATCAACTCCTGAGATTAGGCTGGTGTAACCAATATGAAATGGCTAGCTAGTTAGCGGGGTGCGCACTAATAGCGTTTCAAACGTCACTCGCTCTGAGACTTGGAGTGGTTGTTCCCCTTGCTCAGCAAGGGCCGCCGCTTTTGTGGAGCGATGGGAAACGCTGCTTCGAGGGTGGCTGTTGTCGATGTGTTCCTGGTTCGAGCCCAGGTAGGGGCGAGGAGAGGGACGGAAGCTATACTGTTACACTGGCAATACTAAAGTGCCTATAGGAACATCCAATCCAATAGTCAAAGGTACAATATATGAAATACAAATCGTATAGAGAAAAATTGTCCTATAATTCCTATAATAACTACAACCTAAAACTTCTTACCTGGGAATATTGAAGACTCATGTTAAAAGGAACCACCAGCTTTCATATGTTCTCATGTTCTGAGCAAGGAATTTAATTAGCTTTCTTACATGGCACATATTGCACTTTTACTTTCTTCTCCAACACTTTGTTTTTGCATTATTTAAACCAAATTGAACATGTTTCACTTTATTTGAGGCTAAATTGATTTTATTGATATATTATATAAAGTTAAAATAAGTGTTCATTCAGTATTGTTGTAATTGTCATTATTACAAATAAATGTTTTTAAAAAATGGCCGATAATTGGTATCGGCTTTTTCTGGTCCTCCAATAATAGGTATCGGTATCGGCGTTGAAAAATCAGAATTGGTCGACCTCTAGTCAACATCATACTTCCACAATCTTAGCTAGCAGTCATCATCATGAATCAGGTCGACAAACTACTGGCAAATACTTTTTAATCCTTGTCATATGAAGAGAAATAATGAAGGGAAATTATAGATAAAACGTATTGGTGCTCATCGGCCATTGGACATAAACATTAAACAACAAGTTGGAAATCGTAAATTCAACGGGTGGTTTGGAAGGAACCGGCGACAGTGGCTCTTTGGTTCCATGTCTGGGATTAAGGGGCTCTTTTGAAATTTAAAATGATAAAACATTCAACATTGGACATGCTGTCAATGAAGCATGATTTGTGCCGCACTCAAAACAACGGTTAACTCAGAGGACCACCTTCCTGTTCAAGTGAGCACAGCATGGACAATGTAAGTCCAAAAATGTTTTGTATGCTGCTTCATAAATTATGTAATATACCAGGGAGATATATATACACTGTATATATATACTGTAGCTAAGACAGTAATACTAAGTGTATGTTGTGTAGAAAGATGTTAGTAGCCCATGTGCCTCACCCTAATCATTTGGTCTATTTACCCCTTTTAGTTTTCACCTACTGTTCTAACTGTTCTACTGTAGCCTATAACTTGTTTTAGAGAAATGTAATAAATCAAATATTGTAAGAGCTTTCATTGTCTGCTTATAGGCTATCCAGTGAAAGTGAACTTGGCAACATGTCTTATTTTCACGTGGGGAAAGGGAACATAAACTCTGCATGTGGACAAATTAGAACCTTTTAGCACCACACAAATAAGGGACAGTTCACGGCTCCACACACTCACTCTTAATGAGGGGCGTGGCTGATAGCCTTCGGTCTGCCTCACTGCTCACAGAATGGAATTCGCAACACAACAAGCTCATGGGTTATTAAAAAGTGTATTATCTTGATTTAATAATTTTACACATTTACAAATTATTGTACCAATGTGTACATTGGTTATTTCTGGAGGTGGAAATTATGTCAGCATCATTTTATTTTGGGTGTAAAATGTCCTTTTAAAAGGTCACCAGAACTCAATCCTTCTACATAAAAATTATCTGTGGGTGGTTCATCCGCAACCTTTTCCCCACAGGCCAATTGTTTTTCCCAGAGGAAACACTGGTCCTCAGATTTAGTTCTTAGTCCTTAGATTTAGTTGCAGTGTACAGTCCACACCATAGACAAAGAGGAGACAGGACTGTCTGGAGCCTTTGTGAGTCAGACCAAGACCCAACTCATGACAGCAAAACCTACAGTTACCCAGAAAGACACCATGGCCTGCCAAAGACTGGCATGATGATTTCCACAGTCTTTAATAAATGTACTACAACTGAGAACTACTGTGATGAAAAGCTTGGCATACGTTCTATACTGTACATACATGTCACATCAAAGTGACAAGTCAATCATCATGAATTATCCTACATCACATTCTGCCAAGTCCTGAGAGACACAGACTTTATGGTTTTCTCATCAACAAACCACCCACGCAGTCTACTCTACACAGACTGAACAAACCAGACAGACAGACAGACTGAACAAACCAGACAGACTGAACAAACCAGACAGACTGAACAAACCGACAGACTGAACAAACCAGACAGACAGGACAGACAGACAGACTGAACAAACCAGACAGACAGGACAGACAGACAGACTGAACAAACCAGACAGACAGGACAGACAGACAGACAGACAGACAGGACAGACAGACAGACTGAACAAACCAGAAGGACAGACAGACAGACTGAACAAACCAGACAGACAGACAGACTGAACAAACCAGACAGACAGACAGACAGACAGACTGAACAAACCAGACAGACTGAACAAACCAGACAGACTGAACAAACCGACAGACTGAACAAACCAGACAGACAGGACAGACAGACAGACTGAACAAACCAGACAGACAAGACAGACAGACTGAACAAACCAGACAGACAGGACAGACAGACAGACAGACTGAACAAACCAGACAGACAGGACAGACAGACAGACAGACAGACTGAACAAACCAGACAGACAGACAGACTGAACAAACCAGACAGACTGAACAAACCAGACAGACTGAACAAACCGACAGACTGAACAAACCAGACAGACAGGACAGACAGACAGACTGAACAAACCAGACAGACAGGACAGACAGACAGACAGACTGAACAAACCAGACAGACAGGACAGACAGACAGACAGACTGAACAAACCAGACAGACAGGACAGACAGACAGACAGACTGAACAAACCAGACAGACAGGACAGACAGACAGACAGACTGAACAAACCAGACAGACAGGACAGACAGACAGACAGACAGGACAGACAGACAGACTGAACAAACCAGACAGACAGACAGACAGACAGACTGAACAAACCAGACAGACAGACAGACTGAACAAACCAGACAGACAGACAGACAGACAGACAGACTGAACAAACCAGACAGACTGAACAAACCAGACAGACAGACTGAACAAACCAGACAGACTGAACAAACCAGACACAGACAGACAGACAGACAGACAGACAGACAGACAGACAGACAGACAGACAGACAGACAGACAGAGTTCTCTCCTTCTTTCTTTCTCAGACAAGATAGAACTGCCAAAGGGAGCGGTGTTGCAATCTACTGCAAAGATAGCCTGCAGAGTTCTGTCCTACTATCCAGGTCTGTACCCAAACAATTTGAACTTCTACTTTTAAAAAATCCACCTCTCTAAAAACAAGTCTCTCACTGTTGCCGCCTGCTATAGACCACCCTCTGCCCCCAGCTGTGCTCTGGACACCATATGTGAACTGATTGCCCCCCATCTATCTTCAGAGCTCGTGCTGCTAGGCGACCTAAACTGGAACATGCTTAACACCCCAGCCATCCTACAATCTAAGCTTGATGCCCTCAATCTCACACAAATTATCAATGAACCTACCAGGAACCTCCCCAAAGCCGTAAACACGGGCACCCTCATAGATATCATTCTAACCAACTTGCCCTCTAAATACACCTCTGCTGTCTTCAACCAAGATCTCAGTGATCACTGCCACATTGCCTGCATCCGTAATGTGTCAGCGGTCAAACGACCTCCACTCATCACTGTCAAACGCTCCCTGAAACACTTCAGCGAGCAGGCCTTTCTAATAAACCTGGCCGGGGTATCCTGGAAGGATATTGATCTCATCCCGTCAGTAGAGGATGCCTGTTGTTTTTTAAATGCCTTCCTAACCATCTTAAATAAGCATGCCCCATTCAAGAAATTTAGAACCAGGAACAGATATAGCCCTTGGTTCTCCCCAGACCTGACTGCCCTTAACCAACACAAAAACATTCTATGGCGTTCTGCATTAGCATCGGACAGCCCCTCGTGATATGCAGCTTTTCAGGGAAGCTAGAAACCATTATACACAGGCAGTTAGAAAAGCCAAGGCTAGCTTTTTCAAGCAGAAATTTTCTTCCTGCAACATTAACTCAAAAAAGTTCTGGGACACTGTAAAGTCCATGGAGAATAAGAACACCTCCTCCCAGCTGCCCACTGCACTGAAGATAGGAAACACTGTCACCACTGATAAATCCACTAAAATTGAGAATTTCAATAAGCATTTTTCTACCGCTGGCCATGCTTTCCACCTGGCTACCCCTACCCCGGTCAACAGCACTGCACCCCCCACAGGAACTCGCCCAAACCTTCCCCATTTCTCCTTCTCCCAAATCCAGTCAGCTGATGTTCTGAAGGAGCTGCAAAATCTGGACCCCTATAAATCAGCCGGGCTAGACAATCTGGGCCATTTCTTTCTAAAAATGATCTGCCGAAATTGTTGCCACCCCTATTACTAGCCCGTTCAACCTCTCTTTCGTGTCGTCTGAGATTCCCAAAGATTGGAAAGCAGCTGCGGTCATCCCCCTCTTCAAAGGGGGGGACACTCTTGACCCAAACTGCTATAGACCTATATCTATCCTACCCTGCCTTTCTAAGGTCTTCGAAAGACAAGTCAACAAACAAATTACCGACCATTTCGAATATCACCATAACCTTTCTGCTATGCAATCTGGTTTCAGAGCTGGTCATGGTTGCACCTCAGCCACGATCAAGGTCCTAAACGATATCTTAACCACCATCGATAAGAAACATTACTGTGCAGCCGTATTCATTGATCTGGAGAAGGCTTTCGACTCTGTCAATCACTACATCCTCATCGGCAGACTCGGCAGCCTTGGTTTCTAAAATGATTGCCTCGCCTGGTTCACCAACTACTTCTCTGATAGAGTTCAGTGTGTCAAATCGGAGGGTCTGCTGTCCGGACCTCTGGCAATCTCTATGGGGGTGCCACAAGGTTCAATTCTTGGACCGACTCTCTTCTCTGTATACATCAATGATGTCGCTCTTGCTGCTGGTGAGTCTCTGATCCACCTCTACGCAGACGACACCATTCTGTATACTTCTGGCCCTTCTTTGGACACTGCGTTAACCTGTTCAACCTATGGGGGCGCTATGTCATTATTGGATAAAAAGACGTGCCCGTTTTAAGCGCAATATTTTGTCACGAAAAGATGCTCGACTATGCATGGAATTGACAGCCTTGGAAAGACAAAACTCTGACGTCTCCAAAACGGCAAAGATATTATCTGTGAGTGCCCCAGAACTAATGCAACAGGCAAAACCAAGAGGAGGTTCCATACAGGAAATGCCCCAGATTCTGAAGGCGCTGTGTTCCAATGTCTCCTTATATGGCTGTGAATGCGCCAGGAATGAGCCTGCGGTTTCTGTCTATTCCCTGAGGTGTCTGCAGCATTGTGGCGTGTTTGTAGGCATATCATTGGAAGATTGACCATAAGAGACTACATTTATCTGGTGTCCCGCCCGGTGTCCTGTGTGCGTAATCTGTAGGTCCATGCGCATTCCATTTCTTCAGAAGACAAAGTAAAATGCCACAATGGATTTTATCGTCGATAGATATGTGAAAAACACCTTGAGGATTGATTCGAAACATCGGTTTGCCATGTTTCTGTCGATATTATGGAGTTAATTTGGAAAAAAGTTTTAATGACTTAATATATATATATTTTTTTTCTCTCTCCCCAAATGTGATGAACAAAACGGAGCGATTAGTCGACACAAATAATATTTTTTGTAAAAACGGAAAATTTGCTATCTAACAAAGTCTCCTCTTTGAAAACATCTGAAGTTCTTCAAAGGTAAATTATTTTATTTGAATTCTTTTCTGTTTTTTGTGGAAAATGTTGCACGCTAAATGCTACGCTAAATGCTACATTAGCTATCAATACTGTTACACAAATGCTTGTTTTGCAATGGTTGAGAAGCATATTTTGAAAATTTGAGATGACAGTGTTGTTAACAAAAGGCTAAGCTTGAGAGCAAATAGATTAATTTCATTTCATTTGCGATTTTCATGAATAGTTAACGTTGCGTTATGGTAATGAGCTTGAGGCTGTAGTCACGATACCGGATCCGGGATGGCTCGACGCAAGAAGTTAACAACCCTCCAGGCAAGCTTCAATGCCATACAACTCTCCTTCCGTGGCCTCCAATTGCTCTAAAATACAACTAAAACTAAATGCATGCGCTTCAACCGATCGCTGCCTGCACCTGCCCGCCTGTCCAACATCACTACTCGGGACGGCTCTGAATACATGGACAACTACAAATACCTAGGTGTCTGGTTAGACTGTAAACTCTCCTTCCAGACCCACATCAAACATCTCCAATCCAAAGTTAAATCTACAATTGGCTTCCTATTTCGCAACAAAGCATCCTTCACTCATGCTGCCAAACATACCCTTGTAAAACTGACCATCCTACCAATCCTCAACTTTGGCGATGTCATTTACAAAATAGCCTCCAATACCCTACTCAACAAATTGGATGCATTCTATCACAGTGCCATCCATTTTGTCACCAAAGCCCCATAAATTACCCACCATTGCGACCTGTACACTCTCTTTGGCTGGCCCTCGCTTCATACTCGTCGCCAAACCCACTGGCTCCATGTCATCTACAAGACCCTGCTAGGTAAAGTCCCGCCTTATCTCAGCTCGCTGGTCACCATAGCATCACCCGCCTGTAGCACGCGCTCCAGCAGGTATATCTCTATGGTCACCCCCAAAACCAATTCTTTCTTTGGCCGCCTCTCCTTCCAGTTCTCTGCTGCCAATGATTGGAACGAATTACAAAAATCTCTGAAACTGGAAACGCTTATCTCCCTCACTAGCTTTAAGCACCAGCTGTCAGAGCAGCTCACAGATTACTGCACCTGTACATAGCCCACCTATCATTTAGCCCAAACAACTACCTCTTTCCCTACTGTATTTATTTGATTTATTTATTTTGCTCCTTTGCACCCCATTATTTTTATTTCTACTTTGCACATTCTTCCACTGCAAATCTACCATTCCAGTGTTTTACTTGCTATATTGTATTTACTTTGCCACCATGGCCTTTTTCCCCTTTACCTCCCTTATCTCACCTCATTTGCTCACCTCGTATATAGACTTCTTCCTACTGTATTATTGACTGTATATTTGTTTTACTCCATGTGTAACTCTGTGTCGTTGTATGTGTCGAACTGCTTTGCTTTATCTTGGCCAGGTCGCAATTTTAAATGAGAACTTGTTCTCAACTTGCCTACCTGGTTAAATAAAGGTGAAATAAAAAAATAAAAAAATGTATGTATGTATGTATGTATGAAGTCGGAAGTTTACATACACCTTAGGCAAATACATTTAAACTCAGTTTAACAATTCTTGACATTTAATCCGAATAAGAATTCCCTGCCTTAGGTCAGGTAGTATTACCAATTTATTTTAAGAATGTGAAATGTCAGAATAATTGTAGAGAGAATGATTTATTTAAGCTTTTATTTATTTCATCACATTCCCAGTGGGTCAGAAGTGTACATACACTCAATTAGTATTTAGTAGCATTGCCTTTAAATTGTTTAACTTGGGTCAAACATTTGGGTAGCCTTCCACAAGCTTCCCACAATAAGTTGGGTGAATTTTGGCTCATTCCTCCTGACAGAGCTGATGTAACTGAGTCAGGTTTGTAGGCCTCCTTGCTCGCACACGCTTTTTCAGTTCTGCCCACAAATTTTCTATAGGATTGAGGTCAGGGCTTTGTGATGGCCACTCCAATACCTTGACTTTGTTGTCCTTAAGCCATTTTGCCACACCTTTGGAAGTATGCTTGGGGTCATTGTCCATTTGGAAGACCCATTTGCGAACAAGCTTTAACTTCCTGACTGATGTCTTGAGATGTTGCTGTGGTTGGGATGGTGTTCTTCGGCTTGCAAGCCTCCCCCTTTTTCCTCCAAACATAATGATGGTCATTATGGCCGAACAGTTCTATTTTTGTTTCATCAGACCAGAGGACATTTCTCCAAAAAGTACGATCTTTGTCCTCAGGTGCAGTTTCAAACCGTAGTCTGGCTTTTTTATGCCGGTTTTGGAGCAGTGGCTTCTTCCTTCCTGAGCGGCATTTCAGGTTATGTCGATATAGGACTCGTTTTACTGTGGATATAGATACTATTGACCGGTTTCCTCCAGCATCTTCCCACATCTTCCCTACAGCCATTCACCCGGAACCTATACCCCATCCCTGTCTGCTCGTCGCCAGTGTGTTGTTATCCATTGGATCAGCCTATCCGCTCCCATCAACCCACCTCCGCTGCCCGCTCCTCCACCCGGAACCCATACCCCATGCCTGACATACCCCATCCCTGTCTGCTCGTCACCAGTGTGTTATCCATTGGATCAGCCTATCCACTCCCATCAACCCACCTCCGCTGCCCGCTCCTCCACCCAGAACTATCTACCTCCACGTTCTCATTGATTAATAAATACTCACCATCTTTATACTCACCTTGTCCTGGTCTGCTTCTGGGTCCAATTCTGGTAAACCCTGACACTGCTAGGGACTGATATCAGCCACCACGTTGGTTCACGGGTCAAGGTTAGGGTCCGAAACATTATCAGAGCTCAGAAAAGGAGGAACTTCGTGGATAGAACAGCATGTCTATTTTTGTGAGAAACAGAATTTGACTTCTGCCTCCCTTACACACACACACACACACACACACACACACAGAAAGAGAGAGAGTTGGTGATAAACATTGGTAGGCTAATAGATGAGTTCCCTCCATACAAGGTACCGGCACTTTGAAGACTTGGTATAACAGTCAAGTCCTGGAAACTGAGGCAGCTGAGGCAGTTGTGACAGTCAGTGTGCACTAGACCAGAGCATGCAGTTATCAGGAGCTATTAAAATACAAGTAGTTGAAATTTGTATTACACTTAACAGAGCTTGCACTTGTCAGTTGACTGTACATCTTAACAATATCCAATCAATTAGAGGAGTGTAAAAGTGGACCACTCACTCCAGAGGAAACCAATGATTAGGTTAATGACTGGACTGACTGGGATTCAACCCAGCTCAACCCCCCCCTCCCTCACCCCCTTCCTCAGCTCTCCCTCCCTCACCCCTCCTTATCAACAAACACAGGAAACAGGCCTGATGATCAGCCATTTGCACACACAGCAGCACCAAAAGCCTGATAAACATCTGATTGGCCCTGGAGGCTGTAACCCCATAAACAAGCAAGAAGTGACTGTAACCAGTGGGCTTCAACAACAAAAACATCATAATGATGTTTCAGTCCCAAAACAACTGCAGATCTGAGGAACTGGATAGGTACAGTGGGGCAAAAAAGTATTTAGTCATCCACCAATTGTGCAAGTTCTCCCACTTAAAAAGATGAGAGAGGCCTGTAATTTTCATGATAGGTACACTTCAACTATGACAGACAAAATGAGAAAAAAAATCCAGAAAATCACATTGTAGGATTGTTAAGGAATTTATTTGCAAATTATGGTGTAAAATAAGTATTTGGTCAATAACAAAAGTTTATCTCAATACTGTGCTATACACCCTTTGTTGGCAATGACAGGGGTCAAACATTTTCTTTAAGTCTTCACAAGGTTTTCACACACTGTTGCTGGTATTTTGGCCCATTCCTCCATGCAGAACTCCTCTAGAGCAGTGATGTTTTGGGGCTGTTGCTGGGCAACACGGACTTTCAACTCCCTCCAAAGATTTTCTATGGGGTTGAGATCTGGAGACTGGCTAGGCCACACAAGGAACTTGAAATGCTTCTTACGAAGCCACTCCTTCGTTGCCCGGGCGGTGTGTTTGACATGGGATGGCACTGTACCCTGGCAGTGTACCATAGACATGGGATGGCACTGTACCCTGGCAGTGTACCATAGACATGGGATGGCACTGTACCCTGGCAGTGTACCATAGACATGGGATGGCATTGTACCCTGGCAGTGTACCATAGACATGGGATGGCATTGTACCCTGGCAGTATACCGTAGACATGGGATGGCATTGTACCCTGGCAGTGTACCATAGACATGGGATGGCATTGTACCCTGGCAGTGTACCATAGACATGGGATGGCATTGTACCCTGGCAGTATACCGTAGACATGGGATGGCATTGTACCCTGGCAGTGTACCATAGACATGGGATGGCATTGTACCCTGGCAGTATACCGTAGACATGGGATGGCATTGTACCCTGGCAGTACAGACATGCTCCTCACAGACAATTACTACAGAAAACACACACACACACACAGGGCCAATAAAAAGGCCCAGGCACAAATACACACACATCAACCGCAAATCTGTGTCAGAAGGATTCCGTGTCAACTCTTATTTCAATCTCTCTGTTCTCCTTTGAGTCAGACAGACAACAGACAGCTAGGCTTCAGCCACCTCAGACAGACAACAGGACATAGACATGGAAACTACACAACCATTCACCATGCCGATCCTTAAGAGCTGCACCTAAACTCAGAGGAAAAAACACTCAACATGAAAGACTGAATCCTAACTTCAGATATAAAAAAATATTACTTATTAAACCAAATCTTTTTCCATGATACCTCAAATCTCCCCGCTGCATCCCCTTCGTGTAGCCGTAATCCTCCCATGCCTCTTGCGGCCAGTGGCTGTTGTGCCCTTGGGCTGAATACTATAATTCCCTTCTCCTGGCTGTGTGCCAAAGCACCTCTCACTCACATGGCTCTCTGTCACGTGATCAGGTCTTTCTCACAGGCTACAAGTGAAAACAGACACATCGAGGACGCAACTGCACTCATCCTTATCCAAATCCGAACCACATATTGAAGATATTGGAAGAACTGTGCACATTTACTTTTTGTCAGCCAACAAGATCAATAGGCATAACGAACAGAAAAAGCAATAGCCTATGTCAATCTACTATTCCCATTGTACAAAAGTTGACCTTTTCTATTCTGTGCTAGAAATAAATGTTACAAACATAGTCTGGGCAACTTGTGGGATGCAATAGATCCCAAATTGATACAACCACTAGCATAAAATTAGTTTTGTAGTGATTCCTATGTTGTTGATGTAAAGAACATTTGTTGGTCCGTGGTGTGTAATGAGGAGCAAACAGACGCTGCATTACTTATTCCAATTACTAATAAGCATGCACCATTAAGAAAATGACTGTAAAGACGGTTAAATCCTTGTGGATTGAGGATGAATTGAAAAAGTGTCTGGTTAAGAGGGATGAGGCAAAAGGAATGGCAAATAAGTCTGGCTGCACAACCGATTGGCAAACGCATTGCAAATTGAGAAATCATATGACTAAACTTAATTAAAAAGAAGAAGAACCTACACTTTGAAACAAAGATATATTACATAAAGAATGATGATAAAAAAAACTTTGGAGCATGGGAAAAAAGGCATGGAATCAGATGGCTCATTCATCACAAAACCAACTGATTTTGCCAACCACTTTAATGATTTTGGTTTGCAAGATAAGCAAACGTAGGCATGACATGCCAGCAACAAAAGCTAACACTACACATCCAGGTACGGTGCCAGTCAAGAGTTTGGACACTCATTAAAGGGTTTTTCTTTATTTTCTACATTATAAAATTATAGTGAAGACATCAAAACAATGAAATAACACTGTTACAGATACAAGTATCCTGTGTGTGTGTGTGTGTTTCTTTTCTCTCCTTCTCCCCTCACAGGTGAAAATCATCACTCCCCAATCAGTCAACAATCATCAATCAGAAGACACACCTCCTGTTTCCTATCCAATCACAGTTCCTTTCCCTTGGTTTAAAAACCCCATCAGTTGTTTGCTCTAGAGCTAAATCTCTCTGTAAATGCCATGTCTGTAGGTCTCTGTGTTTCACTCTCTCGTTGTGCATTAACCTCTCTTTTGTTTTTCGCACCTCCATAGCACTTTGTCCTCACCTGTGAGTATTGTTTTTGGTTATGGTGTTTGCTAGTAGGAAAAGGGGAAACCAAGACAAGACGCCCATGGGCATAAACTACCCGTAGGTAAACTTTGTTAAATACACCAGTTAGAACTGGGTGGACCACCCACTGTATTTCTGGTTAGTTAGCTGTTGTTAAAGTAGGCTAGGCTACCCCTACCCCCCCCAGACTGTTACGGTTCTCATTACCCTCCCCCTAGACTGTCGGGCCAAAAGGGATTTGTAACAACACATATGGAATTTGTGTACTAGCCAAATAAGTTTTAAAATCAAAATATATTTTAGATTCTTCAAGTTAGCTACCCTTTGCCTTGATGACAGCTTTGCAAGCTCTTGACATTCTCTCAACCAGCTTCACCTGGAATGCTTTTTCCAACAGTCTTGAAGAAGTTCCCACATGCTGAACACTTGTTGGCTGCTTTTCCTTCACTCTGCGGTCCAACTCATACCAAACCATCTCAATTGGGTTGAGGTCGGGTGATTGAAAAAATGAACTTGTTCTCTGCAGCGGAGGTAACTCTGGGTCTTCCTTTCCTGTGGTGGTCCTCATAAGAGCCAGTTTCATCATAGCGCTTGATGGTTTTTGCAACTGCACTTGAAGAAACTTTCAAAGTGTTTGACATTTTCCGGACTGACTGACCTTCATGTCTTAAATTAATGATGGACTGTCATTTCTCTTTGCTTATTTTAGCTGTTCTTGCCATAATATGGACTTGGTATTTTACCAAATAGGGCTATCTTCTTTATACCACCCCTACCTTGTCACAACACAATTGATTGGCTCAAAAGCATTAAGAAGTAAAGAAATTCCACAAATTAACTTTTAACAAGGCACACCTGTTAATTGAAATGCATTCCAGGTGACTACCTCATGAAGCTGGTTGAGAGAATGCCAAGAGTGTGCAAAGCTGTCATCAAGGCAAAGAGTGGCTACTTTGAAGAATCTCAAATATAAAATATATTTTGATTTGTTTAACATTTTTTTTTGGTTACTACATGATTCCATATGTGTTATTTCATAGTTTTGATGTCTTCACCATTATTCTACAATGTAGAAAACCCCCGGAATGAGTAGATGTGTACAAACTTTTGACTGGTATATCTGACCAAATTATGAAAGATAACAAGATTGTGGGGCTGTTTTGTTAGACTTCAGTGTGGCTTTTGACATTATGGATCATAGTCTGCTGCTGGAAAAACGTATGTGTTATGGCTTTACACCCCCTGCTATATTGTGGATAAAGAGTTACCTGTCTAACAGACCACAGAGGGTGTTCTTTAATGAAAGCCTCTCCCATAATCCAGGTAGAATCCGGAATTCCCCAGGGGACAGCGCCCAGCACACAAATGCATAACAAATCACTTTTAACCAGGGAGTTGCGACACGGAAGTCAGAAATAGCGATATAATACATGCCTTACCTTTGAAGATCTTCTTCTGTTGGCACTCAAAGGTCAGTTACATTACAAATGGTCCTTTTGTTCGATAATGTCAGTCTTTATATCCATAACTTAGTTTAGCTGGCACGCTTCGGTCAATAATCCACTCGGTTTCCCTCTTTCAAAATGCATGGGGCGGCAGCGTAGCCTAGTGGTTAGAGCTACTAGGTTGCGAGTTCAAACCCCCGAGCTGACAAGGTACAAATCTGTCGTTCTGCCCCTGAACAGGCAGTTAACCCACTGTTCCTAGGCCGTCATTGAAAATAAGAATGTGTTCTTAACTGACTTGCCTGGTTAAATAAAGGTAAAATAAAAAATTAAACAAAATACAAAATGAATCAAACATTACCAATAAACTTATCCAAACAAGTCAATCAATGTTTATAATCAAACCTTAGGTACCCTAATATGCAAATAAACTATTTAAGACGAAGAATTGTTATTGTCTTTACCAGAGAAAAATACCAAAGAACGTGCTCTCATTCACACGCTTGGAAACACTTGCAGTCAATTTGCAATCTACAAATGATTTGCAGTTATGTTTCCGGCCCCCTGACCATCCACTCGAGTTGAATCTAGTTGAGCATGTTAATAGCCTGTGCATTACTTTCCAACAGTGAGTTTAACGATAAATGTAGTGTGTGCGTGCCTGTATGTATGGTGTGTGTGTGCACCTCCAACCCCACTCACCATGAAAGAAGCTCTTGACCTTGACATATCCCACGCTGAGCCGCAGGACAGACAATTTGTCCAACCTACCCCTGACCTCTGGGGAGAAGGGCAGCAGGCTGGTCAGCCGGTCAAGCTCCCCGTTCAGACGATTCCGGTGACGTTTTGAAGGGTTGGTCTTTACCACACCGTCACCTGGAGCATGCTTCAGACTGGGGACAGGAGAGGAGGAGAGAGGGAGGAATTAGTAATCTACTGAACAGAGCTGAACTGCAGCTGATTGTCAGAGGCTTTAGCGCAGAGGTTAACAGACCAGAGAGGACAAGGGAAGGTTAGGAATCTACTGAACACAGACTTTGCACTACTAGAGTATATGATTTTCAGTAGCAAGCTAACACAGTCTTGTGGTGAACAGACAACCCAGGTTCAAAACCAGTCAGACACGAGTCAGTCACATTGGTGCCATGACACAGATTCTGTCAGGTGATGCCTATCAGCTGCTGGGGTCATTCCGGAGAGGAGGTGGTCAAAGGAAGTGAAGTGTAATAAGATTGGAAACCTGGTCAGTCACACTTACAGTACCAGTCAAAAGTTTGGGTACTCATTCAAGGTTTATTTTTAATTTTTTTAAACTATTTTTCTACATTGGAGAATAATAGCGAAGACATCAACACTAGGAAATAGCACATGTAGTAACCCAAAAGGTTTTAAACAAATCAAAATATATTTGAGAATCTTCAAAGTAGCCACCATTTGCCTTGATGACAGCTTTGCACACTCTTGGCATTCTCTCAACCAGCTTCACCTGAAATGTTTTTCCAACAGTCTTGAAGGAGTTCCCACATATGCTAAGCACTTTTTGTCTGCTTTTCCTTCACTCTGCGGTCCAAGTCATACCAAACCATCTCAACTGGTTTGAGATCTGGTGATTGTGGAGGCCAGGTCATCTGATGCAGCACTCCATCACTCTCCTTTTTATTCAAATAGCTCTTACACAGTCTGGAGGTGTGTTGGGTCATTGTCCTGTTGAAAAACAAATTATAGTCCCACTAAGCGCAAACCAGATGGGATGGTGTATTGCTGCAGAATGCTGTCGTACTCATACTGGTTAAGTGTGCCTTGAATAAAAAAAAATCAAAGTATCACCAGCAAAGCACCCCCCAAACATCACACCTCCTGCTTCAGTGGGAAACACATATGCAGGGATCATCCATTCACCTACTCTGTGTCTCAAAAAGACAAGGCGGTTGGAACCAAAAATCTCACATTTGGACTCATCAGACCAAAGGACAGATTTCCACCAGTCTAATGTTCATTGCTCATGTTTCTTGGCCCAAGCAAGTCTCTTTTTCGTAGTGGTTTCTTTGCAGCAATTCGACCATGAAGGCCTGATTCACTCAATCTCCTCTGAACAGTTTATGTTGAGATGTCTGTGACTTGAACTCTGTGAAGCATTTATTTGGGCTGCAATTTCTGAGGCTGGTAACTCTAATGAACTTGTCCTCTGCAGAGGTAACTCTGGGTCTTCCTTTCCTGTGGCGGTCCTCATGAGAGCCAGTTTCATCATAGCGCTTGATGGTTTTTGCGACTGCACTTGAAGAAACTTTCACAGTTCTTGAAATTTCCCGGACTGACTGACCTTCATGTCTTAAAGTAATGATGGACTCTCTTTGCTTATTTGAGCTGTTTTTGACCTGGTATTTTACCAAATAGGGCCATCTACCTCTTCACAACACAACTGAAAGAAATTCAACAAATGAACTTTTAACAAGGCACATCTGTTAATTTAAATGCATTCCAGGTGACTACCTTATGAAGCTGGTTGAGAGAATGCCAAGAGTGTGCAAAGCTGTCATCAAGGCAAAGGGTGGATACTTTGAAGAAAATATATTTTGATTTGTTTAACACTCTTTTGGTTACTACATGATTCCATGTGTTATTTCATAGTTTTGATGTCTTCACTATTATTTTAAAATGTAGAAAATAGTAAAAATAAAGAAAAACACTTGAATGAGTAGGTGTGTCCAAACGTTTAAATGGTACTGTATGTAATCTGTCCTGAAATGCCCTGCCCCTGTAGTAAACAGATGGCTGAGAATAAGAAGCTGTTTCAGGTCAATTTCTCAACACCAGTTCCATGAATAGACAACAAAGACTCACTTCTATAAGCATATCAGGACATGTAAAATGAATGCAGTAACAGATTTTGGGAAACAGAGTTCATTCTTCATGACAGGTCTGGTTGTCACACCAGCTCCCGCTCCTCTGTCAACATCATTACGCACATCAGCGCAATATTGGACTCACCTGGACTCCTTCACTTTGTTGATTGCCCCTCTTTATCAGTCTGTTCCTCAGTTGTGTCAACATTGATGTTATTTTTCCCATGTCCATGCGCTGTCTGTGTTCTGTTTCATGTCCGTTGCTTAATAAATGTTCACTCCCTGTACTTGCTTCTCGTCTCCCAATGTCTGTCTTTACACTGGTAATCATCTGGCTACTGCTGTCACTTACAATATGTTTTCAGGGGCTTGAAAGAGACAAGCCCCTTCAGACTATAAAATTGAGGGACAGGAGAGAAAAGAACTTTCCATTATAGAGATGCAGCCTGTGTGATGTCTAATCCAGGGGCCATCCTGCAGCCCCAGGCAGCATAGCTAAGGACAAACAGAACTTTCCATTATAGAGATGCAGCCTGTGTGATGTCTAATCCAGGGGCCATCCTGCAGCCCCAGGCAGCATAGCTAAGGACAAACAGAACTTTCCATTATAGAGATGCAGCCTGTGTGATGTCTAATCCAGAGGCCATCCTGCAGCCCCAGGCAGCATAGCTAAGGACAAACAGAACTTTCCATTATAGAGATGCAGCCTGTGTGATGTCTAATCCAGGGGCCATTCTGCAGCCCCAGGCAGCATAGCTAAGGACAAACAGAACTTTCCATTATAGAGATGCAGCCTGTGTGATGTCTAATCCAGAGGCCATCCTGCAGCCCCAGGCAGCATAGCTAAGGACAAACAGAACTTTCCATTATAGAGATGCAGCCTGTGTGATGTCTAATCCAGAGGCCATCCTGCAGCCCCAGGCAGCATAGCTAAGGACAAACAGAACTTTCCATTATAGAGATGCAGCCTGTGTGATGTCTAATCCAGAGGCCATCCTGCAGCCCCAGGCAGCATAGCTAAGGACAAACAGAACTTTCCATTATAGAGATGCAGCCTGTGTGATGTCTAATCCAGGGGCCATTCTGCAGCCCCGGGCAGCATAGCTAAGGACAAACAGAACTTTCCATTATAGAGATGCAGCATGTGTGATGTCTAATCCAGAGGCCATCCTGCAGCCCCAGGCAGCATAGCTAAGGACAAACAGAACTTTCCATTATAGAGATGCAGCCTGTGTGATGTCTAATCCAGGGGCCATTCTGCAGCCCCAGGCAGCATAGCTAAGGACAAACAGGATTTCTGTTCCACTGCTGCTGACTGGCTGGCTCCTCTATACCTTGGGGAGGAGGGGAGGAGGCATGGTTACTGAACCCATGGTATGTCCTGCTGACTGGCTGGCTCCTCTATACCTTGGGGAGGAGGGGAGGAGGCATGGTTACTGAACCCATGGTATGTCCTGCTGACTGGCTGGCTCCTCTATACCTTGGGGAGGAGGCATGGTTACTGAACCCATGGTATGTCCTGACTGGCTGGCTCCTCTATACCTTGGGGAGGAGGGGAGGAGGCATGGTTACTGAACCCATGGTATGTCCTGACTGGCTGGCTCCTCTATACCTTGGGGAGGAGGGGAGGAGGCATGGTTACTGAACCCATGGTATGTCCTGCTGACTGGCTGGCTCCTCTATACCTTGGGGAGGAGGGGAGGAGGCATTGTTACTGAACCCATGGTATGTCCTGCTGACTGGCTGGCTCCTCTATACCTTGGGGAGGAGGGGAGGAGGCATGGTTACTGAACCCATGGTATGTCCTGCTGACTGGCTGGCTCCTCTATACCTTGGGGAGGAGGGGAGGAGGCATGGTTACTGAACCCATGGTATGTCCTGCTGACTGGCTGGCTCCTCTATACCTTGGGGAGGAGGGGAGGAGGCATGGTTACTGAACCCATGGTATGTCCTGCTGACTGGCTGGCTCCTCTATACCTTGGGGAGGAGGGGAGGAGGCATTGTTACTGAACCCATGGTATGTCCTGCTGACTGGCTGGCTCCTCTATACCTTGGGGAGGAGGCATGGTTACTGAACCCATGGTATGTCCTGCTGACTGGCTGGCTCCTCTATACCTTGGGGAGGAGGGGAGGAGGCATGGTTACTGAACCCATGGTATGTCCTGACTGGCTGGCTCCTCTATACCTTGGGGAGGAGGGGAGGAGGCATTGTTACTGAACCCATGGTATGTCCTGCTGACTGGCTGGCTCCTCTATACCTTGGGGAGGAGGCATTGTTACTGAACCCATGGTATGTCCTGCTGACTGGCTGGCTCCTCTATACCTTGGGGAGGAGTGGGAGGAGGCATTGTTACTGAACCCATGGTATGTCCTGCTGACTGGCTGACTCCTCTATACCTTGGGGAGGAGGGGAGGAGGCATTGTTACTGAACCCATGGTATGTCCTGCTGACTGGCTGGCTCCTCCATACCTTGGGGAGGAGGCATGGTTACTGAACCCATGGTATGTCCTGCTGACTGGCTGGCTCCTCTATACCTTGGGGAGGAGGGGAGGAGGCATGGTTACTGAACCCATGGTATGTCCTGCTGACTGGCTGGCTCCTCTATACCTTGGGGAGGAGGCATGGTTACTGAACCCATGGTATGTCCTGCTGACTGGCTGGCTCCTCTATACCTTGGGGAGGAGGGGAGGAGGCATGGTTACTGAACCCATGGTATGTCCTGCTGACTGGCTGGCTCCTCTATACCTTGGGGAGGAGGGGAGGAGGCATGGTTACTGAACCCATGGTATGTCCTGCTGACTGGCTGGCTCCTCTATACCTTGGGGAGGAGGGGAGGAGGCATGGTTACTGAACCCATGGTATGTCCTGCTGACTGGCTGGCTCCTCTATACCTTGGGGAGGAGTGGGAGGAGGCATGGTTACTGAACCCATGGTATGTCCTTTGGGAATTACAGCATTATAGCATTATAGCATTTCACGATCGTTAACCAGTGATGCCTTCTAGAGTCCCAATTAAGGTCAATTTCAAAGACATCTGACAGGGCCAATACAATTTCAAGAGGGGGAAAGTACACCATTTTTTATTTTATTTGATCTTTTATTTAACTTGGCAAGTTATTAATTATTATTTACAATGACTGCCTACACCGGCCAAACCTGGACGACGCTGGGTAAATTATGTGCCGCCCTATGGGACTGCTAATCACGGCCGGTTGTGATACAGCCTGGAATCGAACCAGAGTGTCTGTAGTGATGCCTCAAGCATTGAGATGCAGTGCCTTAGACAAGGGCTTTTCTTTCGAAGCATTGATTGTGCACTAAAGAAACCATAAAAACATCCTAAAAAGGAGTGATGTCATCATTGCGAGCCTGCAGCATCACAGGGTCTACCGGGGCTCTGCCAGTGTAACTACAACACATTACAGTAGGATTACTCTGCTAGAACAGGCCTGGACACGACACACAGTCTGCCAACACTCCCTCCCATAACACACACACACACACACACACATAGAGAGAGAGACACAGAGAGAGACAGAGAGACTGTCGTGGAAAAATGAACGTTTATGTTATAATGCTTGTAAGATTATATTATAATCTTTGTATTGCATTATAATAGTTGTTACATTCGACAGAATAGAGTATTGTGTGTGTGTTCCACTGAGGATGGGCCTCTATGAGATGGCACTGACAGAGGAGATTGTCTTTGGGTAATAAAGCCTAAAGAGCATTCCAGATAACATGAGCTAATGGTTCTGTTCTATGCCTTATCAGGGAGAGACAGTTCCCTTTTGGAGTGAGTGGAGTTCACCGGACGTACTACCTGTCCCAGACCTGCTGTTTTCAACTCTCTAGAGAGAGTTGGTAGAGATACTCTTAATGATCGGCTATGAAAAGCCAACCGACATTTACTCCTGAGGTGCTGACTTGCTGCACCCTCGACAACCACTGTGATTATTATTATTTGACCATGCTGGTCATTTATGAACATTTAAACATCTTGGCCATGTTCTGTTATAATCTCCACCCGGCACAGCCAAAAGAGGACTGGCCACCCCTCATAGCCTGGTTCCTCTCTTAGGTTTCTTCCTAGGTTTTGGCCTTTCTAGGGAGTTTTTCCTAGCCTCCGTGCTTCTACACCTGCATTGCTTTCTGTTTGGGGTTTTAGGCTGGGTTTCTGTACAGCACTTTGAGATATCAGCTGATGTACGAAGGGCTATATAAATACATTTGATTTTGATTTGATTTATTGAGGGGGCCAGACACTGGTCTTTACAATGAGAACTGTTGACACAGCAAATCTTCACCTTTGTGCACTGTTCCTAAGATCTGTGTGTTCGTCAGTGTAAGTTGAGAGGGGTGTATCTTGGCTATAAAAGATCTTTGTACTTTTCTGGTGGTACTTTTCAATGGTTCATTAGAGATGGTGCATCATTGAAAGGCAAAAAGGCTATTGCAAAGCTTATTATTAAAACATATGTAGTTTAAGTATAACTCTGACTGGTGTGTGAAGTTTGTAACTCATTTGGTAAAGCAGAAAAATGCCACGACAAGACGCAGAGAGAGAGAGACACAGAGCGAGAGAGAGACACAGAGAGAGAGAGAGAGACCGACAGAGAGAGAGAGAGAGACAGACACAGAGAGAGAGAGAGAGAGAGAGGGAGAAGAGATATAGGAAAGAGAAGATAAGGGAATAAAGAAATACAGAGGAAAGAGAAAGCAGGGCCTGGAGAACTTGGAATAAAAGCATGAGGATAGGCTGTACGTGCATTGTGAATTATACCAGATAGATCAACACTGATTGGATCATTTTCTGGAGCTTCCACTCGCTCACAGTGGTTAATATCCTTAGTAAAGCTAGGCAATCGGGCGACATTGCATTCCTTTGGAAGAAAGAGAAAAGAGCAAACTACCCTAGAGAGTAAACTATAGTAGACTCTTGAGTAAACTTCACTGTCCTTCAAACAACCTCACAGTCCACTCTGCCATCACTATTCCGCATTAGTGCACAATAACCAAACAAAACAATTTTTGTGAGGTTTCCCATAACAGTTGAGTCTTACTGTAAATTGTGGCTTAGTGTAAATGAATCCCAGCCCCCTGAGCTATTTGGTGTGAGGTTTCCGTCTGTCTGCCATGTCTGTCTGCCCTCTTGCCGGTCTGTCTTTTTGCCTGAATAGCTGTCATGTCTGTCTGCCTTCTTGCCTGTCTGTCTGTCTGTCTGCAGGTCAAGTTTGTGTGTGAGGAAGCCAGCCAGGTAAACATCATCACACTCATACAGATGTTAAAATCCCTCCTTGGAGTCACTTTAAATGTTTGTTTGAGGGGGAACAACAGAGGCTGTGTCAACGCACACCTCTCATTCTCACCAGAGGAAAGTTATTTTAACACACTACAGTGACTTTATAATAGTCTACTTTACAGTGTTGTTTCTGTAAAAAAAAAAAAACTTGTCCTGAAGATGTTTGTCCGTGGACTCCCAGTCAGCAGCCTGTACTCGGGGAGGAAAACCATGTGCCTCCTCTGCTCTGCTGTAGTAAACTACACTTTGGCCCAGCTTGTTTCTAGCAAATCGAGCGACCAGTTATTCAAAATCAACTCTGCCTCGATATAAGAGAACAGAGTTGAGCTTCCTCAACTAGGTAGACTATTGACTTTGGACCAAATATTCAAGACGGGAATTGGGATAGCGCTTGTGGTCCCCAATCAAGGAGGGCCTACAGCAGCACCTAGATCTTCTGCACAGATTCTGTCAGACCTGGACACTGACAGTAAATCTCAGTAAGACAACAATAATGGTGTTCCTGAAAAAGGTCCAGTTCCCAGGCTCACGAATACAAATTCCATCTAGACACTTGCCCGAGAGCACACAAAAAACTATACATACCTCGGCCTAAACATATTATCTATTTCACTTGTTTTGGCAGTGTAAACATACGTTTCCCATGCCAATAAAGCCCTTAAATTGAAATGATTATGATGCCGTGTTGATGTTGTACACCCTCCTCCCACCATCACGCCCACTAATTATATATAAGAATAGGCATCCATTCAGAAGCAGAAAGCAGTGAATACATCTTAGCCTACAAATATTATTACCTTTTCTGGACGGGTTTCTTCCTCTTCTTCGCTGCATAGATCCCCTCATTCCCCAACATAGTTATTTTGACTTTTAAAAAAAATAAAAAAATAAAAAATCTAGTTTAAATTTTCCTCCCCGATTACCCACGAACTTCAAAAAAATCATACGCATAACAAGCACGAATAACAGTTCCAAATGCGAACAGAGAAGTTAGCATGCTTGTTGCTGGTCCAAAGAGACCCTTGTTATCTGCTCTGCTATTCTGAGGTCGATAAAATGTTGGTCGGAGCGTGGGGTCCGAGGTCCTACAAAGTCACGAAAACTACACTTGAGTCCAGTCCCAAACCACGTTTATCACTACCCTCGTTCATCGAAATGCAATGTGAAAGTTGTCCCTCCGGTTCCTCAAAGTAAACTCGACCTGATTACGTAAGAAGTCTTCTTTCTCGCAATAGGTTTCAACCAATCGAAATCACTGTAACATATAGCGCTCTGTCACACCGAATATTATTGGTGTACATTCACTAATATAGGGGGGATTCTATTCATGCCCCGGGTGAACCGGGTGTTGATTGCATACAATTAAAACTAGTTTTAAAATATATGTATTTTTCCTGCATGATGCAGCATGCTGTAATGTTTACAATATGAACGAGTGGCGCAGATTATCGTTCGATTTGATCGATCAGGGCGCGCCTCACCTCACCGGCTTCCTCGTGTCAGGTTCATGGCAATAGCCCCGTTCAGGTTAATAGAACTCTCTCATTACCATCTTTCATAAGCAACAGAAAGAAACAACTTCAAATAATTCTGAAACAGTCGACCCGAATCGGATGTTTGACATGTTTCGTCAAAGTAACAAACTATGCAATATCTCATCAAACAGGAAACTTTTACCTAACCTAACAGTTGTTCTGCGTCTAGTTTTTTATAATTTGTATACTGTTTGACATTTTTACTGCATTGTTATGAGCGAGTAAAAAGCTTCTCGCAATATCTGCTATAACACCTGCTAAACCGTAGCGCCCATATAGTAACGCCAAGAACACACCGACAGTGTTTTACAAAACGCCACCTGCTGGAGAAGACAGATTTCGGGCGCAGTTATCCCTCTGGCTTCGCCTCATAAGCCTCAATCACACAGACAAGAGTTTTGCGTTTCGGTACACCAGAAGTACATTCATTTCCAATGGAATGCTGTGTTTGCCTTGCAGCATTGCAGAGGCAGTTGCAGTGTGTTCTGTGTGGTGCATACCAGTGGAGGCTGCTGAGGGGAGGACAGCTCAACATAATGGCTGGAACTGAGTGAATGGAATGGCATCAAAAACCTAGAAACCACGTGTTTGATGTATTTGATACCAATCCACTGATTCCGCTCCAGCCATTACCACGAGCCCATTCTCCCCTATTAAGGTGCCACCAACCTCCTGTGGTGCATACAGTTGGATTTATCGAACAAAAACTGTGTGTAAACAGCTTGACAGAAATGGTAGCAGAAGGTGAATGTTACATTTTTGTTGCACACATTCAGATGCTGCATACCATTACGCAAAATGGTATGCAGAATCATCTGGACATTCATCTTCTGCTACCATTTCTGTCAAGCTGTCTAGCATACGTTGGATAAATACAACGTATGCACCACACAGAACGCACTGCAACTGCCTCTGCAACGCAATGCTGACGCAACGTTCCATTGGAAAATAATAAGCACTATCGGTGTGATCGAGGTGTAAGAGGCGAAGCAGAGGGATAACTGTGCCCTAAACCTGTCTCCTCCAGCACGTGGTGTTTTGTCCGGTTTTTTTCACCGCTCACCAAGCAAGAACTTTTTGTATGGAGATCAATGAGTGTCGAATTGGGTTAAGAAAAAATGTAAAGGCTTATTTTCTATATTGGGCTTATATGATAGAATAGAAGTTGCGTAATGCTTAGGTTGTTAGTGTACTGATATGAGTAGGACACGTGACATCCTTGAAAAAATACTATATATCAGAGTTGTACCTGTTCTTTACAAGCATATCTGCCCTCTCATTGGCTAGAATGGTCCCATCGGACCTTGCCTGCTCCCGACTCAATAGCCTTCCATTTTTTCAGATGTTTTTTTTTCAGTGTTAGAGTGACCACTTAGAGTGACCATCTGGTCAATATAATGGATCATCTGTGACGGACCAATACACTTTGATTTGATACTTTTTTCTCTCCCTCCCGGATGCCGTTGAGTAATCAACAGATGACTACTTCCCTCTAGAGGTAATGGTGAATATTGCGCCTTTCACTTTTCTGGAGGCCATTACAAAACCTTGCTTAAATTACACAACCAAGTGTCACAGTGTTGCTGAAATGTCAATTTATAATTTCAGTAGGATAAAAGATAGAATTTGGCCCATGATTCACAGTTTACAATTACATGTTGAATCATAAAGAGAAAGAATCTATACTTTTTATCTGATAGTGTTATTTGGCAGTCAGATTTACAAGAAACAGCCAGGTGATAAGAGTGGTTGTTTCCATCAGAACTGCAGTGGCTTGGGCTTCTCCCAGGGGAACTCGTCCCGGCCGAAGTGTCCATAGCAGGCAGTGGACTGGTAGATAGGCCGCTTCAGACCCAGCTCTCTGGAGAAGAGGGAATATGTTAACACATCAGAATGTGCCATAAATTAGCCTGCTGCATAAGATTCTCCACCTCTCTTTGGCATAATCGTTGTGATTCCCAAACGCCCCAACTTGACCCAAAGCAGAAGCAGCTCATCAGCAAGATCAATTAGTCAAATAGCTTAGTATCTCAATTTGATAAAAAGCCACAGATCACAAGACAGTGATATTGTACTTACTTGACAATTACCCCAGGCCTGAGGTCAAAGTTGTTGTTGACGATCTGCAGCAGTTCATCCTCCTGCCTGGTGGACGTTCCATAGTGGAACACAGAGATGGACAGAGGGTGAGCCACACCGATGGCATACGAAACCTGGGACAGCAGAAACAGAAGATTCACACTCCCATAAAAGATTAACAAGGTTTAAAAAAAAGTCACACACAGATATTGAATGCAGAATTTTAGTACATACTTTTAAGGATTTTGACTGACCTGAACCAAGGCTCTCCGGCAGAGCTTGGCTTTCACCAGAGACTTGGCCACCCAGCGGGCTGCATAGGCCCCAGAGCGGTCCACTTTAGAGTAGTCCTTTCCAGAGAAGGCCCCTCCACCATGCCCTCCCCACCCTCCATACGTGTCCACTATGATCTTACGACCTGTCAGTCCTGCATCACTCTGTCCAGAAGAGTACAAATACAAAACATAAAATACACACACCACACATCTAATTGCCTGGGAGATGATTCATACATTGTAAAACCAGCACTCCTGCAAGGAAACACCTTATAACACTATATATGTATCCTTGAATTGCTAAGAATCTATAAACAAAAGAAGTTACAGTATGTGTACATATCGACAAATTAGAAACTCCACATGTAT
The DNA here is from genome assembly GCF_023373465.1 of Oncorhynchus keta. Taxonomy (NCBI): domain Eukaryota; kingdom Metazoa; phylum Chordata; class Actinopteri; order Salmoniformes; family Salmonidae; genus Oncorhynchus; species Oncorhynchus keta. Next base: position 39,865,545 of record NC_068432.1, read on the forward strand.
AAACATTTACAAGCATTTAAACCATGTATAAGGCATTTGATTTTGTTAGTTCAATAAAATTTAAATAAATTCCCAAACTTGGTTAGGGAATAATGGTGTATTATTTGAAAGCCCCATTCTTACCTGAGGTCCGCCCAGAAGGAACTTCCCACTTGGCAGCAGGTGGTAGATGGTCTTGTCGTCGAGGTAACGGGCGGGGATGACCTTCCGGACCACGCTGTCCATCAGGCTACGGCGTATCTCTTCCAGACTGACATCAGGGCTATGCTGCACAGAGATGACCACTGTATGGACACGCACCGGCTCCATGGCCCCACTGTTATCACGGTACTCCACTGTAACCTTGGAGACAGAGGGACAGTTCAAAGGTCAGAGTTTGGTCATAACTGACAAGAGGACAAGACAGAAGTTATCTGAAGAAATATTTCTGAAGTTGTATGCAAAAATATTATGTTGTTTAGTTGTATTAGTACAGCGGTTCCCAAACAAGGGGTCACAACTGATATGAAATAGCTAGGCCTGCTACGCTATGAACCACACACTATTGTAGAGACTTCGATTTCACCGGCCACAAATGATATGATGAAAACAATGTGTGGGGAGGCAGAGGCACAGAACCTCACATCAATACCTTTGTCAGATAACACTGTGAAACTAAGAATTGATGCTATAGCTGGCAATCAAGAGGAAAATGACTGAACCTAGCCTATTTGATAAACTGAACAAACTGAATACAAGCAAAATACAAAAAAAGTGATAGATGAGTGACTGAATCACAGTCTGTTTGACTGTGATCCTGGCTCCTCTGCAATAAAAACAAATATCGATCATAGTTGAATGTGATAGGAGAGATGAGGTACGCACTGTCGACCACGCCCCCTGACTTTGAGAAGCTCCGACACAACATGCGTCAAGCACACCAATCTCATTAGTGGTGGTGAAATAAAATACATTATGTCAGACCCCTGTATTAGTATTTAATCTGATCTGAGACTCATTTCAAACCAATTTAATATTGGGGATAAATATGCATCACCTCAATCTGTCTCCAATCCACTTGTATTTCTGTCGTTACATGATTTGTGCAGGATTGGGGACATTCACTAACTAGGTTCTACGTCACTCATTCTGATAGACTGGCCTCATCACTAGAGGGCTCACCTGAGTTTTAGAGTCCGGTCTGATCCAAGGACACTCGCCGTTGGCAGACAGCTCCTTCATCTTGTGGTTGAGTTTGTGGGCCAGTAAGATGGTGAGAGGCATACATTCCTCTGTCTCATCTGTAGCATAGCCAAACATCAGGCCCTGGCAGGACCACAGGCTAGATCATTAGACATTCACTTAAGCCAAGGCAGTGTGTGAATGCACGTGTGTGTAAATGGGTTGTTTCGCGAAATGAGTGCATTTTGTATCCCTTTGACATTTTAAGTAGGATTTGTATACCAATATAGAATTTTAAGCCGGTTACTTTAAATTAAGAAACCTTTAAATTGTATTTTTCACCTTTATTTAACCAGGTAGGCCAGTTGAGAACAAGTTCTCATTTACAACTGCAACATGGCCAAGATAAAGCAAAGCAGTGCGACAAAAAACAACAGTTACACGTGGGATAAACAACCGTACAGTCAATAACACAATAGAAACATCTATATACAGTGTGTGTAAATGGAGTAAGGAGGTCAGGTAATAAATAGGCCATAGTAGTGAAGTAATTACAATTTAGCAATTAAAACTGAAGTGATAGATGTGCAGATGAGGATGTGCAAGTAGATATACTGGTGTGCAAAAGAGCAACAAAAAAAAGTAAATAAAAACTATAATATGGGGATGAGGGTAGGTAGTTGGATGGGCTATTACAGATGGACTGTGTACATCTGCAGCGATCGGTGAGCTGCTCTGATAGCTGATGCTTAAAGTTAGTGAGGGAGATATAAGTCCCCAACTTCAATTATTTTTTTGCAATTCGTTCCAGTCATTGGCAGCAGAGAACTGGAAGGAAAGGCGGCCAAAGGAGGTGTTGGCTTTTGGGATGACCAGTGAAATATACCAGCTGGAGCGTGTGCTACGGGTGGGTGTTGTTATGGTGACCAGTGAGCCAAGATAAGGAGGAGCTTTACCTGGCAAAGACTTATATATTACCTGGAGCCAGTGGGTCTGGCGACGAATATGTAGCAAGGGCCAGCCGACGAGAGTATACAGGTCGCAGTGGTGGGTAGTATATGGGGCTTTGGTGACAAAATGGATGTCACTGTGATAGACTGTATCCAGTTTGCTGAGTAGTGTTGGAGGCTATTTTGTAAATGACATCGCCAAAGTCGAGGATCGGTAGGATAGTCAGTTTTACGAAGGTATGTTTGACAGCGTGAGTGAAGGATGCTTTGTTGCAAAATAGGAAGCTGATTCTAGATTTCATTTTGGATTGGCGATGCTAAATATGAGTCTGGAAGGAGAATTTACAGTCTAGCCAGACACCTAGCAATTTGTAGTTGTCCACATATTCTAAGTCAGAACTGTCCACAGTAGTGATGCTAGTCGGGCAGACTGGTGCGAGCAGCGATCGGTTGAAGAGCATGCATTCAGTTTTACTAGCGTTTAAGAGCAGTTGGAGGCCACAGAAGGAGTGTTGTATGGCATCAAAGCTCGTGTCCAAAGAAGGGCCAGAAGTATACAGAATGGTGTCGTCTGTGTAGAGGTGGATCAGAGAATCACCAGCAACAAGAGCGACATCATTGAAATATACCGATAAAAGATTCGGCCCGAGAATTGAACCCTGTGGTACCTCCATAGAGACTGCCAGAGGTCCGGACAACAGGCCCTCCGATTTGACACACTGAACACTATCTGAGAAGTAGTTGGTGAACCAGGCGAAGCAGTCATTTGAGAAACCAAGGCTGTTGAGTCTGCCGATAAGAATGTGGTGATTGATAGAGTCGAAAGCCTTGGCTAGGTCGATGAAGATGACTGCACAGTACTGTCTTCGATGGCGGATATGGCGGATATGATATCGTTTAGTACCTTGAGCGTGGCTGAGGTGCACCCATGACCAGCTCGGAAACCGGATTGCACAGCGGAGAAGGTATGGTGGGATTCGAAATGGTCAGTGATCTGGTTGTTACCTTGGCTTTCGAAGACTTTAGAAAGGCAGGGCAGGATGGATGTAGGTCGGTAACAGTTTGGGTCTAGAGTGTCACCCCCTTTGAAGAGGGGGATGACCGCGGCAGCTTTCCAATCTTTAGGAGTCTCGGACAGTACGAAAGAGAGGTTGAACAGACTAGTAATAGGGGTTGCAACAATGGCGAAGGATAATTTTAGAAAGAGAGGGTCCAGATTGTCTAGCCCAGCTGATTTATACGGGTCCAGGTTTTGCAGCTCTTTCAGAACATCTTCTATTAATACTATATGGTATGAATAAAGACTTGCTAAATTGCCAAAATTCAGCATTTTGACATGACCCTTTGTGCACCCTCTGACTTCTAAGATTTTAACCCACATCACCAAGATTTCACTGAGTTTTCACCATCATTGTAAAGCTAGTTATCTTGCTGCTTTGAGAAAGTCATTTCTGAATATTATTTATTTTATGTGATTAGTAATTCACATACGTTTGTCCCTCATTTTAAGGTCAACCCTATTACGTGAACTGAACTCTCATTTTAATAAGGTGAAACTATCCCTTTTTTCTAAAGAAACATTGAACATCTAATATTCAAATCATAGAGTAAAACCAGGTGAGCTGGTTCTACTCTTTTATGTCGTTTTCTGGTGTTTTGTGGTGGAAAACTGAGAGGGTTGGTAGAGAATAACATGTTAACCCTGTTACCCATAGATAGACTAGAATGTTTTTAACAAAAACAATTTTGGGGTGAAGCTTGCATTCAACTACCACACCGTGTTGTACACATAAAGCTGCCAAATAGAGGTTGACGTTTATTGCCACAAGTCTTGTCCTGGAGGCAGAACTGAGCAAATTGGATAGGTCAAAAGTCAAAATTGGGTGCATTGTAAAAATGTATGAATATATATATATATATATTTGTAACTTTTTTAGTCTTAATTTAAGGTTAGGCATTAGGGTGAGCAGTGGGGTTCATGTTGGGTGCCAGCTAGTGACCACTCTGTAGAGTTGCCAGATTCATAATGAAAAAAGCTATCTTCCTTCCATTCCCCGTCACAAGGGGATTTTTGTCCGATTTAAGATCAAATCAACCCTCTTACATTCAACCATGTTACTTTATTTGGCACTTAATATAGTTTAATTTAACCTCTTGAGATGGGAAAAATATTTTTTTTTATGAAGTTGAAAATGTGTCTCTATGACAATGTAAACATTTATTGAAATCAAACATTTTATTTTACAAAGTTAAATTTCTCAATTGGTGGAAGTGTAATTTAAAGTGTACCTGGTCTCCTGCTCCGATGTCATCCTGATCCTTGCCTTCAAACACACATACTGATATCTCTTCTGCCTGGGGCTCTAGGGCCACCAGCACGTTACACGTCTTATAGTCAAACCCTGTAGAAAGACAGTTACAGGGCCTTCAGAAAGCATTCAAACCCCTTGACTTATTCCACATTGTTGTGTTACAGCCTGAAATGGACTAAATAGTTTTTATCCTACCTCTCACGCAGCTACACACAATACAAAGTGATATGTTTTTAGACATTTTTGCAAATGCATTGAAAATTAAAAACAGAAATATCTCTTTTAGTGTCTTCGAAAATTATTCGGACCGCTTGACTTTTTCAAACTTTAAGTTATATCCTTATTATAAAATAGATTAAATAAAGTAAAAAAGGAGCACGTGATGACGCAGAGCTGAGCAGACGTTGACAATCCGAGCTCTTCAAAGTTATTCTATTATTACCTAAATAACGGTGAAACAATATTCTAACATCGGCTGATAAATTGTCAAGTACTTACCTTCCCAAAGAGGCATGGACCTCTGACCGAGAGGCAAGAAGAACGACCAAAACGTTGTTGATTCCCAAGATAACGATAATGCTACATCTCGCAAGATTAGCATAACTCAGACGATAGTTCCAGACTGTTGCTCTCGGCAAGCTCGCATGCTGGCTACTCTCCTCCGGGAAATTCAGGATGGTAACAAAGGTCTTTCTATGAAAATTGACAAGAAATCGGCTGAACTCCATTCTTCCATTGACGACCTGAAATCCTCCATGAATGATCTCCTTTTGAGAACGACTGAGGCAGGTTGTGCATTAGTACAGTTGAAGACACCATCACTCGACATGACCAGGTTCTGATACAACTGCAGAAGGACAATGCCAACCTCAAAAACAAGGTAGACCAGATGGAGAACCAGAGTAGACGTAGTAATATCCGTGTGGTGGGATTGAAAGAGGACAGCGAGGGCCGTGACCCGGTCCGTGTCTTCACTCAATGGATCCCGGAGGTCCTAGGCATAATCAACTTCACCAAGCCGCTGGAAATCAAACGTGCCCACAGAACATCAGCGCAGAAACCCCGGCCAGATGAGCCCCTATGGGCCGTCCTGAACAGGTTCCTCCGTTTCCAAGACAGAGAGAAGATACTGCAACTCGCAAGAGCCATAGGGGACATCGCCATCGATGGGAAGAGGGTCAGCCTTTTCCCAGATATGAGCGCGGACCTCGCCAGACGCAAGCAGTTCAGACCTGCCGCCAAATGGTCCTTCTGTAGCTCAGTTGGTAGAGCATGGCGCTTGTAACGCCAGGGTAGTGGGTTCGATTCCCGGGATCACCCATACGTAGAATGTATGCACACATGACTGTAAGTCGCTTTGGATAAAAGCGTCTGCTAAATGGCATATATATATATTAAAGCACTGAAGGAGAAGAACATCACCGGCTACCTCATCCACCCTGTGCGGATGAAAGTTCAGTTCAAAGGCTGAAAGCATCTCTTCAACACACCGGGAGAAGTGTTCACTTTTCTCAAAGAACTGAACCGCTGAACCAGGACGGTCTCTCTGGGGGATAAGATGTAGTTTGTTTGTTTTCTCTTATGAACTGCTGATATATTCTTGGAATATCCGTTTACCCCGATATCCGGTCGCTATAATTGATTTGTACATTTTCAACTAACCGTTTTTTTCCAGGGGTGAGTTCTATTACATTTACAGGAGAGTATATTTTGGTTTAGTCAATATCCACTGGGCGAAGCAAATAAGTGGGCTCAGGCCCACTGCTTTCCCCCCAATTTATGTTTTTCTTACGAAAAGAGACTCAAGCAGCCCTTACCATGGGCAGTAAATATTCAGCCATAAATGTCTATTCACAACATTTGTTTTCAACTTAAGAGAGCTCGCAGGTTTTTGTTTACGCCAAGGTTTAGCTAGTAAGAGCAAGATGGAAAGCGAGCAGCAACGTATCTCTACAAGTCTATTCATGTTTGATTGTTGTTTTAGTCTGACAATCGGGGTGGGCGGGATTTTTTTTCCTTTCCTTCCTGTGTTCAAACCAAAGTTGCCACATTTCCTGACTATTTACACATGAGAGATTTCCATTCGGTTACACATTTGAAACCCAGCCTGCTTAATCCACTAAAATACGTCACATTCAACGTAAAAGTTCTTAACAGCCCGATTAAAAGGAAAAGAGTCTATACATAAGAAGAAATAAAAGTCTGACATTGTGTTTTTACAAGAAACACATCTTACAGCCTGTGAACACAAGAAATTGAAGAGGGAATGGGTAGGACAAGTTTGTGCATCCTCTTTTAACTCCAAAGCAAGAGCAACTGCAATTTTGATAAGTAGACACATCCCCTTCTGCGTCAACAACACCACATCAGATCCCTCGGGCAGGTTTGCTTTGGTGCAGGGGCACATGTTCTCAGAGTCTTGGACCCTATTGAATATTTATGCTCCTAACTTCGATGACCATATGTCATAGAATGTCTTCCTTCAGGTCGCTCAAGCACCACCAGGATGGCTACTGGTTGGAGGAGATATACATTTTTGTTTAGATACAGTTCTTGATAGTTCCTCTGATAAACCCTCACTTCTTACCAAAGCCGACAAGCTCACCATGTCATTCATGAAAGATCTCAATTTGCTAGACATCTGGGGACAGATGCACTCACAGGATAGGGACTACTCTTTTTATTCACACCCACACGCATAGATAACTTTTTACTATCGACCCAACTATATCATAGTGTTAGATATCGAGTATCTCCCCAGATTGCTTAGTGACCATTCTCCTCTGGTATTATCAATCTCCATTCCTACCAAGGCAAATGGAGCATATAGATGGAGACTAAATTCTACACCCCTAAAGCAACCTGAATTTTGTGCATTCATCAAAGAGCAGATCAATATTTTTACAAATCCTCCGCTCCTGACAGTTTCATTCTTTGGGACACATTGAAAGCCTATCTGAGGGGTCAGATCATTTCCTATACTAAAGGGCTGAAGAGAAAGTGCGGAACTGAGTGCCCTTGAATCTGAAATCTCTGAGCTAGAGAAAACCTACCAAAGAGGCCCGACTAAAGATCTATACAGGCTTTTGGTAAATAAAAAACGGAAATGTAATATTCTGAACACATATCAAGCTGAGAGGGCCATCACTAAATCAAAACAGTGTTATTAAGAGCTTGGAGAGAAAGCTAACAAAGTATTGGCATGGCAACTGAAAGCAGAGGAAAATAAGAGGACAATTAATGCTATAGAAACTCTTACTAATGAGATATCTTTCGACCCTACTGAAATTAATAATACTTTAAAGAAATACTATGAAGACCTCTGTTGATGGAATTTATAGGTTTAAATGAATGATTAGAATACTCCACCCTGAAACCATATAATTGTATGAAATTGATTAGAATCATAAATAATTAATGATGGGTGTAGTTTTAGTCAGTAAAACAATATGTCTGTACAAATATGTCTCCACAGTATCTTAAACACAGACTGTAGTAGCAGAATTCGGTGCCGACCTGGCTAGGGCCTCAGAGATTGGGTAAAGAACGGGAAGTACTTCCCACGGTCTCCCTATCTTGAGGGAGAACGGGGAGTGATTCTCACGGCCTCCCCTAATCTTTGTCGGCTGGGAAGAAGGACAGTGTGTGCGTAGGATACCTAATGTTTGTGTGGAAGTATGTGCGCTGCTATAAAATGGATGTCTTTGTATTGTGGACTTCAGAACGTTCTCGTGAATAAACATTTGACTTGTAGGCTGGGCCTCTGTCTGTTTTCATTTCAACCAGTATCTTACAAATTCTGGGTTACAGACTGAGAAGTTAATTGAAGTTCAGTTTATGAACATTGAGAACAAAATTATCTTAACAACCTCTACACTTCCCAATCAAGCGATGATCTATCAAAGATCGACTCCTTTCTCAACCTCCCATGCCTGTCAGAGGAAGACAGAGAGCGCCTGAGTGAACACTTCTCAGTTCCTGAATTGTTGGAGGCCATTAAATCCTTAACTTCTAATAAATCTCCTGGGGAGCTTGGCTTCCCTCCAGAGTTCTATAAAGAATTTAGGGAGCTGTTGGTCCCCTACCTTATGGAGGTACTTAAAAAAGCCAGGGAAGACAACCGCTTTCCAGAGTCTCTCTCTCAAGCAGTGATTACTATAATCCACAAGAAAGGGGAAAACCCGCTAAATTGCGCCTCCTATAGACCAATCTCTCTCCTTAACACAGATTGTAAACTGGTCACCAAGACCTGGTCACCCAATGGTCACTCTGACAGAGCTCCTCTGTGGAGATGGGAGAACCTTCCAAAAGGACAACCATCTCTGCAGCACTCCACCAAATCAGGCCTTTATGGTAGAGTAGCCAGACGGAAGCCACTCCTCAGCAAAAGGCACATGAAACAAAGATAAATGACAAAGAAGGATAGTAAAAAGGCAAACTCAGCTCCATTCGTTGAATCAGATGGCTCATTCATCACAAAACCAACTGATATTTCCAACTACTTTAATGATTTTTTTCATTGGCAAGATTAGCAAACTTAGGCATGCCATGCCAGCAACAAATGATGACACTTACATATCCAGACAGATATCTATCTGACCAAATTATGAAAGACGAGCATTGTAATTTTGCCTTCTATAAAGTGAGTCTGGAAGAGGTGAGAAAATGTTGGTGTCTATCAACAATGACAAGCCACTGGGGTCTGACAACTTGAATGGAAAATTACTGGGGATAATAGCGGACGATATTGCCACTCATATTTGACATTTTCAATTTAAGCCTACTAGAATGTGTGTACCCCCAGGCTTGGAGAGAAGCAAAAGTAATTACGCTACCAAAGAATAGTAATGCCCCCTTTACTGGCTCAAATAGCCAACCAATCAGCCCGTTACCAACCCTTAGTATACTTTTGGAATAAATTGTGTTTTAAAAATGCTATTTTACAGTGAACAAATTGACAAACTTTCACCAGGACATTCAACAAGCACAGCACTGATGACTGGCTTAGAGAAATTGATGATACAATTGTGAGGGCTGTTTTGTTAGACTTCAGTACGGCTTTTGACATTATTGATCACAGTCTGCTGGAAAAACTTGTGTGTTATGGCTTTACACCCCCTGCTATATTGTGGATAAAGAGTTACCAGTCTAACAGAACACAGCGGGCCTTTCCAACATAATCCAGGTAGAATCAGGAATTCCCCAGGGCAGCTGTCTAGGCCCATTACTTTTTCAATCTTTAGTCACTTGATCTCTTCAGTCACCAAGTCCAGAACAGACTATGGGAGGCGCACAGTACTACATAGAGCCATGACTACATGGAACTCCATTTCACATCAAGTAACTGATGCAAGCAGTATAATTTGATTTAAAATATAAAAATAAACCTTACGGACAGTGGTGGAAACAGTACCCAACTGTCATACTTGAGTAAAAGTAAAGATACCTTAATAGAAAATGACAAGTAAAAGTCACCCAGTAAAATTCTACTTGAGAAAAAGTCTTAAAAGTATTTCGTTTCAAATATACTTAAGTATCAAAAGTAAAAGTATGAATAATTTCAAATTCCTTATATTAAGCAAACCAGATGGCACCATTTTCTTGTTTTTTTAATTTACGGACAGCCACGGGCACACTCCAACACTCAGACATAATTTACAAACAAATCATGTGTGTTTAGTGAGTCTGCCAGATCAGAGGCAGTAGGGATGACCAGGGATGTTCTCTTGATAAGTGTGTGAATTGGACTATTTTCCTGTCCTGCTAAGCCTTCAAAATGTAACTAGTACTTTTGGGTGTCAAGGAAAATGTATGGAGTAAAAGGTACAATATTTTCTTAAGGAATGTAGTAAAGTAAAAGTAGTCAAACATAAATAGTAAAGTACAGATAACCCCAAAAACCACTGCTTATAGAACAGCGTGGACTGTGAAGCAACACAAACATAGGCACATACACATGCATACACACACACGATAACATGGATTTAGTATTGTAGATATGTGGTAGTGGTGGAGTAGGGGCCTGAGGGAATACAGTGTGTTGTAAAATCTGTGAATGTATTGTTATGTTTTTAAAATTGCAGTTTTTTCCTGTCACAGCCATTAAAATCTAACTGCATTAACTTCTTGGTGACAGGGGGGCAGTATTGAGTAGCTTGGATGAATAAAGTGCCCAGAGTAAACTGCCTGCTATTCTGTCAGATGCTAATTTATGCATATTATTAACTTCTTGGATATAGGGGGTGCTCTTTTAATTTATGGATAAAAAAACATTTAAACGTTCTTTAAACAAGATATTTTGTCACGAAAAGATGCTCGACTATGCATATAATTGACAGCTTTGTAAAGAAAACACTGACGTTTCCAAAACTGCAAAGATATTGTCTGTGAGTGCCACAGAACTAATGCTACAGGCGAAACCAAGATTAAATTTCATACAGGAAGTGCCCCAGATTTTGAATGTGCTGTGTTCCAATGTATCCTTATATGGCTGTGTATGGGTCACGAATGAGCTGACTTTCTGTCGTTTCCCCAAGGTGTCGACAGCATTGTGACGTATTTGTAGGCAAATCATTGGAAGATTGACCTTAAGCGACTACATCTACCAGGTGGCCGCTTGGTGTCGTCCGTTGCAATTATTGCGTAATCTTCAGCTGCGTGTATTTTTCGTTTGCTTCGAGGAGAAACACAGCTGCCACTAATTATTTATCATCGAATAGATATGTGAAAAACACCTTGAGGCTTGATTCTAAACAACGTTTGCATGTTTCTGTCGATATTATGGAGTTAATTTGGTAAAAAGTTTGGCGTTGTAGACTGCATTTTCTGATTTTTTTCTTAGCTAAACGTGATGAACAAAACGGAGCGATTTCTCCTACACAAGTAATCTTTTTGGAAAAACTGAACATTTGCTATCTAACTGAGTCTCCTCATTGAAAACATCCGAAGTTCTTCAAAAGTAAATGATTTTATTTGAATGCTTTTCTTGTTTTTGTGAAAATGTTGCCTGCTGAATGCTAGGCTTAATGCTATGCTAGCTATCAATACTCTTACACAAATGCTTGTGTAGCTATGGTTGAAAAGCATATTTTGAAAATCTGAGATGACAGTGTTGTTAACAAAAGGCTAAGCTTGTGAGCCAATATATTTCATTTCATTTGCGATTTTCATGAATAGTTAACGTTGCGTTATGGTAATGAGCTTGAGGCTATGATTACGCTCCCGGATACGGGATTGCTCGACGATAGAGGTTAATAGTATTGGATAGAAAACTCTGAAGTTTCTAAAACTGTTTGAATGATGTCTGTGAGTATAAAGAACTCATATGGCAGGCAAAAACCTAAGAAAAATCCAACCAGAAATCGGGATATCTAAGGTTTGTAGTTTTTCAACTCTTTGCCATTCCAATATACAGTGTAAATTGGGTCATATTGCACTTCCTAAGGCTTCCACTAGATGTCAAGTCTTTAGAACGTTGTTTCAGGCTTCTACTGTGAAGTGGGGGCGAATGAGAGCTGATTGAGCCAGGTGTCTGGCAGAGTGCCACAGTCTGATGCGCGGTCACGAGTGTTGGCTCTCGTTCCATTGCTTTTCTACAGACATAGGAATTCTCCGGTTGGAACATTATTGAACATTTATGATAACATCCTAAAGATTTATTCTATACTTAGTTAGACAAGTTTCTACGGGCTGTAATATAACTTCTTGAACTTTTCGTCCGACGTTCAGCTGGACCTGAATGCGTGTTTGGATTTGTTTACCAAACGCGATAACAAAAGAAGCTATTTGGACATAAATGGACATTATCGAACAAATCAAACATTTATCGTGGAACTGGGATTCCTGGGAGTGCATTCTGATGAAGATCAACAAAGGTAAGTGAATATCTGTCGCAGCCGACCGCGACCGGGAGGTCCGTGGGGCGACGCACAATTGGCCTAGCGTCGTCCGGGTGAGGAAGGGTTTGGCCGGCAGGGATATCTTGTCTCATCGCGCACTAGTGACTCCTGTGGCGGGCCGGGCGCAGTGCACGCTAACCAGGTCACCAGGTGCACGGCGTTTCCTCCGACACATTGGTGCGGCTGGCTTCCGGGTTGGATGTGTGCTGTGTTAAGCAGTGCGACTTGGTTGGGTTGGTTATCACTGCATTGTCGGAACTAGAAGCACAAGCATTTCGCTACACTCGCATTTAACATCTGCTAACCATGTGTATGTGACAAATAAAATTTGATTTGATTTGATTTGATCCTTCTAGACCTATCGGCTGCCTTCGATACTGTGAACCATCAGATCCTCCTCTCCACCCTCTCCGAGTTGGGCATCTCTGGCGCGGCCCACGCTTGGATTGCGTCCTACCTGACAGGTCGCTCCTACCAGGTGGCGTGGCGAGAATCTGTCTCCTCACCACGCGCTCTCACCACTGGTGTCCCCCAGGGCTCTGTTCTAGGCCCTCTCCTATTCTCGCTATACACCAAGTCACTTGGCTCTGTCATAACCTCACATGGTCTCTCCTATCATTGCTATGCAGACGACACACAATTAATCTTCTCCTTTCCCCCTTCTGATGACCAGGTGGCGAATCGCATCTCTGCATGTCTGGCAGACATATCAGTGTGGATGACGGATCACCACCTCAAGCTGAACCTCGGCAAGACGGAGCTGCTCTTCCTCCCGGGAAGGACTGCCCGTTCCATGATCTCGCCATCACGGTTGACAACTCCATTGTGTCCTCCTCCCAGAGCGCTAAGAACCTTGGCGTGATCCTGGACAACACCCTGTCGTTCTCAACTAACATCAAGGCGGTGGCCCGTTCCTGTAGGTTCATGCTCTACAACATCCGCAGAGTACGACCCTGCCTCACACAGGAAGCGGCGCAGGTCCTAATCCAGGCACTTGTCATCTCCCGTCTGGACTACTGCAACTCGCTGTTGGCTAGGCTCCCTGCCTGTGCCATTAAACCCCTACAACTCATCCAGAACGCTGCAGCCCGTCTGGTGTTCAACCTTCCCAAGTTCTCTCACGTCACCCCGCTCCTCCGCTCTCTCCACTGGCTTCCAGTTGAAGCTCGCATCTGCTACAAGACCATGGTGCTTGCCTACGGAGCTGTGAGGGGAACAGCACCTCAGTACCTCCAGGCTCTGATCAGGCCCTACACCCAAACAAGGGCACTGCGTTCATCCACCTCTGGCCTGCTCGCCTCCCTACCACTGAGGAAGTACAGTTCCCGCTCAGCCCAGTCAAAACTGTTCGCTGCTCTGGCCCCCAATGGTGGAACAAACTCCCTCACGACGCCAGGACAGCGGAGTCAATCACCACCTTCCGGAGACACCTGAAACCCCACCTCTTTAAGGAATACCTAGGATAGGATAAGTAATCCTTCTCACCCCCCTTAAGATTTAGATGCACTATTGTAAAGTGACTATTCTACTGGATGTCATAAGGTGAATGCACCAATTTGTAAGTCGCTCTGGATAAGAGCGTCTGCTAAATGACTTAAATGTAAATGTAATGTAATGTTTCGGAGGACGCATGGCTTTCGACCTTCGTCTCTCCCGAGCCCGTACGGAAGTTGTAGCGATGAGACAAGATAGTAACTACAATTGGATACATTGAAATTGGGGAGAAAAGGGGGTAAAATTCCCCCCCAAAAAAGGAAGAAAAAGTTATGTGAATATTTACAATGCTATTTCCGACTAATGTTGACAACACAATATGGCGGATACCTTTTTGGCTGCTTTGTTGTCTGAAAGCTGTACTCAGATTATTGCATGGTTTGCTTTTTCCATTTTCCTTAATCTGACACAGCAGTTGCATTAAACAGAAGTATATCTCTAATTCCATGTATAACACCTGTATTTTCCTCAACATTTATAATGAGTATTTCTGTAAATAGATGTGGCTCTCTGCACAATCACCGCATGTTTTAGAACTACTGAACGTAACGCGCCAATGTAAAATGAGATTTTTTTTTATATAAATATGCACTTTATCGAACAAAACATACATGTATTGTGTAGCATGAGTGTTATCTGATGCAGATCATCAAAGGTTAGTGACTAATTTTATCTCTATTTGTGCTTTTTGTAACTCCTCTCTTTGGCTGGAAAAATGGCTGTGTTTTTCTGTGAGTTGGTGGTGACCTAACATAATCGTGGTGCTTTCGCTGTAAAGCATTTTTTTATTTTTTTATCAGACACTGTGGCTGGATTAACGAGAATTTGATCTCTAAAATGGTGTAAAATACTTGTATGCTTGAGGAATTTATTAGATTTTTGTTGTTTTGAATTTGGCGCCCTGCACTGGCTGTCACTGGCTGTTGGCGAGGTGGGACGCTACAGTCCCACATATCCCAGAGGGGTTAAAGTCACCATTGGCCTCATGGTGAAATCCCTGAGTGGTATCCTTTCTCTCCGGCAACTGAGTTAGGAACTATGCCTGTATCTTTGTAGTGAGAAGGTGTATTGATACACCATCCAAAGTGTAATTAATAACTTCACCATGCTCAAATGGATATTTAATGTCTGCTTTTTGTATTGTCACCCATCTCGACTGAGGGACCTTACATATAATTGCATGAGTGGTGTACAGAGATGATAGTCAATGAAAAATCATGTTAAACCCTATTATTGCACACACAGTGAGTCCATGCAACTTATTCTGTGACTTGTTACATTTTTACTCCTGAACTAATTTAGGCTTGCTCACTTTTTATGAATTTGTTAAATTATTCCACTTTGTCATTATGAGGTATTATGTGTTGGCCAGTGACACTTGTTTTTCAATTTAAATTCAGGTTGTAACAACAAAATGTGGAAAAAGTCAAGGGGTGCGAGTACTTTCTGAAGACACTGTATACAGTTACACGTCATAGTAATAACCTGTAGAAACAGACAGCGGCAAGCTCATATTTTCACATACAAAGGAGTCGTTGGGCAAACTTGCAGCGACTTGTGAACATCTGGCAAACAATCCTGGGAAATTGTGCAAATTTGCTGTAAACTCCTTATGAATATGCTAATGTTAGTTTTTTTTTTGTTACTTTGTGTTTTAACATTGAAATGCCATATCTACACGAACCAATTCATATATAAATTGGAATTATCTTGCTTCTCACCGAAAACTAAACATACAAAATGTACTAAACAACATTCAATGTCTTAACAGAACAAAATAAATCCAACACTTCAAATCATCAGCATGCTAATGAAGAAAAAAGCACAGACTGAATATTTCCCAAATAAATTGTTTATTTAATATTTTTATGTAGCAACAACATTTACATGAGAAATATGTGAACACTATGAGGATGTTGACCTTAGGATGTTTAGAGGGGAAACTACAGAATTTACATGAGCCAAGTCATAACTGAGCAATTAGCCATTAACCAAGTGAAGCTTAAAAGAGATCAGAATGTGAATTAAAACTAAAAATCTAACTTGGTTCAGAACTATAGCCTTTTTGAGTGAACTTTGTAGATGGCAGCCCTGTGGAAGTACGTCGTCCAAAGATTTGAATACATGCACTGAAACAATCAGAAAACAAAAACAACATTATGGTTACTGAAAGCATTTTCTATTTTGGCATCTTAAAAAAAGGTAGTCAGTGGCTAATGGTCGGGTTTGGCTTTGGAAAAATGGGGTCAGCTGTTAATGTTACCTTGATGTTGCTATGCTTCTCACTGAAACTGGCATTATACAGTTGAAGACAGAAGTTTACATACACCTTAGCCAAATACATTTAAACTCAGTTTTTCACAATTCCTGACATTTAATCCTAGTAAAGATTCGCTGTTTTAGGTCAGTTAGGATCACCACTGAATTTTAAGAATATGAAATGTCAGAAAAATAGTAGAGTGATTTATTTCAGCTTTAATTTCTTTCATCACATTCCCAGTGGGTCAGAAGTTTACATACACTCAATTAGTATTTGGTAGCAATGCCTTTAAATTGTCTAACTTGGGTCAAACGTTTCAGGTAAGCCTCCCCCTTTTCCTTCAAACATAACGATGGTCATTATGGCCAAACAGTTCTATTTTGTTTCATCAGACCAGAGAACATTTCTCTAAAAAGTACGATCTTTGTCCCCATGTGCTAACCGTAGTCTGGCGTTTTTATGGCAGTTTTGGAGCAGTGGCATCTTCCTTGCTGAGAGGCCTTTCAGGTTGTCGATTTCGGACTTGTTTGACTGTGTATATAGATACTTTTGTACCCGTTTCCTCCAGCATCTTCACAAGGTCCTTTGATGTTGTTCTGGGATTGATTTGCACTTTTTGCAACAATGTACGTTCATCTCTAGGAGACAGAAAGCATCTCCTTCCTGAGCGGTATGACGGCTGCGTGGTCCCATGGTGTTTATACTTGAGTACTATTGTTTGTACTGATGAACGTGGTACCTTCAGGCGTTTGGAAATTTCTCCCAAGGATGAACCAGACTTGTGGAGGTCTACAATTTTTTTCTGAACTCTTGGCTGATTTCTTTTGATTTTCCCATGATGTCAACAGAGGAGGCACTTGAAATTCAT
This sequence comes from Oncorhynchus keta, assembly GCF_023373465.1. Taxonomy (NCBI): domain Eukaryota; kingdom Metazoa; phylum Chordata; class Actinopteri; order Salmoniformes; family Salmonidae; genus Oncorhynchus; species Oncorhynchus keta. The sequence goes on from NC_068432.1 coordinate 39,882,488, forward strand.
CCACAGGTACACCTCCAATTGGCTCAAATGTCAATTAGCCTATCAGAAGCTTCTAGAGCCTTGACATCATTATAAGTGAAATAATAGGTCTGTAAACAATTGTTGGAAAAATGACTTGTGTCATGCACAAGAACCAACTTTCCAAAACTATAGTTTGTTAACAAGAAATTAATGGAGTGGTTGAAAAACGAGTTTTAATGACTCCAACCTAAGTGTATGTAAACCTCTTGACTTCAACTGTATATACAGTATTTTTCAGCAAGGAAACAATGTATCTGCCAGTTATAAATATATAAAAACAAATGTAGCTAGCATAAACTGGGACATAGATTTAGTAGGCCTAACTTCAAGTGAATGTATAGCAAACTATTCCGAGAGCAGGGATTCCCCAACCCCCCTCTCCCCCTTTTAACGTTTGAAAAATGTCATGTTTTGACACCCATTTCCTGCAATTCCATTTAATAATAACAATAATAAAGAAAGAATCTACACACAATCTCCCCATATGAAATGTTATTCCACTACCAATTTTTTTTATGATAATTTATATGAAATCTCAATTTAATTATACATATTTTCTAACATAAAGTGAATAAAAATCTACATTTTATTAGTCACATGCGCCGAATACAACAGGTGTGAAACGCTTACTTACGAGCCCCTAACCAACAATGCAGTACAAAACTTACAGATAAGAATAAGAAATAAAAGTAACAAGTAATTAAAGAGCAGCAGTAAAATAACAATAGCGAGACTACATACAGGGTGGTACCAGTACAGAGTCAATGTGCGGCACCAGTTAGTTGAGGTAATATGTACATGTAGGTAAAGTTATTAAAGCGACGAAGCATAGAGAACAACAGAGTAGCAGCGGTGTAAAAGAGGAGAGGCGGGGCAATGGAAATGGTCTGTGTAGCCATTTAATTAGATGTTCGGGAGTCTTATGGCTTAGTGGTAGAAGCTGTTGAGAAGCCTCTTGGACCTAGACTTGGTGCTCCGGCAGTGCTTGCCGTGCAGTAGCAGAGAGAACAGTCTATGACTAGGGTGGCTGGAGTCTGACCATATTTAGGGCCTTCCTCTTGACACCGCCTGGTATAGAGGTCCTGGATGGCAGGAAGCTTGGCCCCAGTGATGTACTGGGTCGTTCGCACTACCCTCAGTAGTGCCTTGCGGTCGAAGGCTGAGCAGTTGCCATACCAGGCAGTGATGCAACCATGCTCTCGATGGTGCAGCTGTAGAACCTTTTGAGGATCTGAGGACCCATGCCAAATCTTTTCAGTCTACTAAGGGGGAATAGGTTGTCGTGCCCTCTTCATGACTGTCTTGATGTGCTTGGACCATGATAGCTTGTTGGTGATGTGGACACCAAGGAACTTGAAGATCTCAACCTGCTCCACTGCAGCCCTGTCAATGAGAATGGGGGCGTGCACTCGGTCTGAGCACCCTGTGTTGAGAAGCAGTGTGGCAGATGTATTGTTGCCTACCCTTACCACCTGGGGTGGCCCATCAGGAAGTCCAGGATCCAGTTGCAAAGGGAGGTGTTTAGTCCCAGGGTCCTTAGATTATTGATGAGCTTTGAGGGCACTATGGTGTTGAACACCGAGCTCTAGTCAATGAATAGAATTCTCACATTGGTGTTCTTTTTGTCCAGGTGGAGAAGGGCAGTGTGGAGTGCAATAGAGATCACTTCATCTGTGGATCTGTTGGGACAGTATGCACATTGGGGAGGGTCTAAGATTTCTGGGATAATGGTGTTGCTGTGAGCCATGATCAGCCTTTCAAAGCACTTCACGGCTACAGACGTGAATGCTACGGGTCGGTCGTCATTTAGGCTGGTTATCTTAGTAATTTTGGGCACAGGCATTATGGTGGTCTGCTTAAAACATGTTGATATTACAGACTCGGACATGGAGAGGTTGAAAATGTCAGTGAAGACACTTGCTAGGTCTCACAACGGTTGTAGAGTGTCATCACACAGTCTTCCGGAACAGCTGGTGCTCTCATGCATGTTTCAGTGTTATTTGCCTTGAAGCGAGCATAGAAGTAGTTTAGCTCATCTGGTAGGCTTGTGTCACTGGGCAGCTCTCGGCTGTGCTTCCCTTTGTAGTCTGTCATGGTTTGCAAGCCCTGCCACATCCAACGAGCGTCAGAGCCGGTGTAGTACAATTCAATCTTAGTCCTGGTTCATCAAAGGGCATAGCAGGATTTCTTATAAGCTTCTGGGTTAGAGTCCCGCTCCTTCAAAGCGGCAGCTCTAGCCTTTAGATCAGTGTGGATGTTGCCTGTAATCCATGGCTTCTGGTTGGGGTATGTACGTACGGTCACTGTGGGGATGACGTCATTGGCTTCTACAGCCAATGACTGATGTGGTGTACTCCTCAATCCCATCAGAAGAATCCAGTCTGTGCTAGCAAAACATTTCTGTAGTTTAGCATCTGCTTCCTCTGACCACTTTTTTATTGATCTTGTCACTGGTGCTTCCTGCTTTAATTTTTGCTTGTAAGCAGAAATTAGGAGGATATAATTATGGTCAGATTTGCCAAATGGAGGGCAAGGGAGTATGCGTCTCTGTGTGTGGAGTAAAGGTGGTCCAGAGTTTCCCCCCCTCTCTCTGGTTGCACATTTAACATGCCGATAGAAATGTGGTAAAACGGATTTAAGTTTCCCGGCATTAAAGTCCCCAGCTACTAGGAGGGCCTTGTTCTTGTTTGCTTATGGAAGAATACAGCTCATGCAACACTGTCTTAGTGGTATGTAAACAGCTACGAAAAATACATATTGAAACTCTAGGTAGATAGAGTATCTCATAAGCTATAAACCACACTACCTAAGGCGAGCAATAGCTCGAGACTTACTTAGATATTGTGCACCAGCTGTTATTTACAAAAATACATTGTCCGCCGCCTCTTGGCTTACCAGATACTGCTGTTCTAGACAGTGTTAAACCAGCCAGCTGTATGTTGATAGTGTCATCGTTCAGCCAAAACTCTGTGAAGCATAAGATATGTCCCTGTTGGTAGTTTAATCTTCCCGCGTAGGTCATCGATTTTATTCTTCAAAGATTGCACGTTTGCTATAGAATGGAAGGAAGTGGGGGTTTATTCGATCACCTATAAATTCTCAGAAGGCCGCCTGCCCTCTGGCCCCTCTCTCTTTCTCCTCTTCATGCAAATCACCGGGATCTGGGCCTGTTCCCGAGAAAGCAGTACATCATTCGAGTCGGCCTCATCAGACTCATTAAAAGGAAAAAAAGGATTCTGCCAGTCCGTGGTGAGTAATCGCAGTCCTGATGTCCAGAAGTTATTTTCGGTCATAAGAGATGGTAGCGGTAATATTACATACAAAATAAGTTTAAAAAGTAAGTTACAAACAACGCAAATGAAAAAAAATAATAATAAATAAAAATCGGTTGGGGACACGTAAAACGTCTGCCTTCTTTTCCGGCACCATTTTTAATACAGATCAATCGAACAATTGATAGTGACAGTCACACATTGTATAAGTATAATTTCTTTGACTCCTCGACTTCAGAAGGTCTTACCTCAGCTTCTGAATGTCAGAGACATACCAAAGATATTCCCATGTGCAGAGTCACATCTTCCTCAGGCATTTAACCACCTGTTTTTAGCCTAAAGCATAGCGCATTTATGCATTGTTTTAAAAATCGGTATAACCAAAACGTAATTTGTAAAAAATAATATTGTTCCCTCAAATCAGGGAAGGTCCCGCACCCTCCCACAAAACATTGGTGCCCCCTGTCTTAGAGAGCCACATACAATATTTTTCTACAGCCAAGCCAACACAATCAACACAATTGATTCAAACTAATCAACTAATTATGATCTTCAATCTAGACTTAATCATTAAGAGCCAGTTGTCAACTAGTATTCTCTTCTTCCTGACTAAGGTGTACGAGGCTTGGGCAGAAGAAATATGGCAATTCATATTATTTTTCCAAAATGAATTAAAGAACTTGCTAAAAGTTAATCTAAAAGTTATGCATGCAAGAAGCCTTGACCCGGTGCACACATATTTCTCTGACCTCAGTTCGATTGAAGGCCTCAATCTGTCTTTTTGACTTGTAACTGATTGCTTCTAGAAAGAAAGGAACAACACATGATCAGGATGAGCTAGTTACTAGTTTAAAGCAATGAAAGATCCAATTGTTACAAATTCATATATAGACTACATTTACGAGAATAATACATGCATTTGCTTACCTTATCAACCTTGAAGATGCTACTCATTAATCACTCAAAAACATGTTATGAGTGAGTACACCACAAACATCTCTTCAGGGTGTTGATGTATCCTTTTCCCACACCACAGGTAGTAAAAGGGTATCCATCTGCAAAAGTGAAGTTTTGCTTTGATGTCAAGTCCGCTCATATTGTTGTGCTAACTAACATGCTTCTGAATAGTTACACTAGCATATTGACAGCATGTTATTGGTACAGCAACTTATTCACCCCAAATATATAGCTAAGTGTTGAGGCAAATCATTAGTTAGCTAGCTAGTTAAAGTTCTCACTTTTCAACTTTTAAGTTACTAGCTACATCAAACCAATGAGAATGCCAAAGTCATGTCAGAAAATGTTTTGCCTGTGTGTAATGTAATATGGTGGACCCGGCAAGCCAGACAATTCCCTAGAATGTAAACAGAAATAACTTCAAAATGTATAACTTAAAATTAAACCAAATTGTCTGCACTCATGACTACTGGTTTTAATGACATTTTCTGCCAACTTACAAGCAAAGACTTTATGAATGTATTTACAAACAAATTGCAAGGTTGCTAGCAACTAGCCTGCTAATATTAGTCCTACTGACCTGCTAACGTTAGCCCTACCAGCCTGCTAATGTTAAATTACCACTGCATAAGTCAGCCAGTTAATATCAACAGCTAACTTAAAGCTACCTTAAAGTAAACCAAAGTTTTGAAAATACATAATGCCATTAACCAGTTATCAAAGAATGATCGCTATATGAAGTTATCCAGCCAGCTACCGTTAGCCATTTAGACAACATGCTATTAGCTTAGCCAACCATCACGGGTTTGGTCGGCAAGCCAGAGCCCAACAACTGGAAACCAGCTAGAACACAACTAAAACATGACGCAAAGAGAGAGCAGAGACTTACAGATTAATTGCTGGGGCCCATCCGATGGGAACTTATTTGTAAAAGAGTGCAGGCTGAGTTAGCTACCAAAGCAAGGGGGAGGCATGCAATTCACCAGGCTGAGGGAGAATGAGGAAAATCTAATAGCTATAGCGAGAAAAATCTAAAATAGATAGACGTCAGATATCTCGCGTGCTAATACTAAGCCATGGTGGAAAAAGAAACAAAAGTCCAGTAGCCCACTTCAGAGAAAATGCAGAAAAGTTGACAAAACAAAAAGGAGAACAGATGAAGTACTATACAATTACTGCAGGTATGATGTTCTCCTTTTGTGCCCCAGAGCCTGCTGTGCTAACACAGCCACAAAGTTTGATAAGCATGAGGATGCTGCATGTCTCCCCCCCACAGAGAGCCTCAGCCAAGCGCACGCCTGTCAAAAGACAGGGAAAAAGCAGGCACTTGCCGTGAAGGTGCTTATCGATGAAAATAGCATAGTGAGAGAATGTGTTACCGTGGCGAAGAAAGGAAATGAGAAGTAAAGTTGTGGTGGAAACTAGGTAAGCCCTACACTCGTTTTTAGTCGAGTCGGGGGGGGTGAAGATGTTGGACCAATGCTACCTGAAAATCTGTTTAATGTCTCGAGGAAAATCGGGAGTGTTGGAGGAAAGTGTGGAGTCAAAAGAAGTGGTCTTTAGATTTGTGTGTCTGCCGCAGAGAAGAAGCATGTTTTAAGACAAAAAGATATTAGAGTGGAATGTTTACTGTTTGGATTTTCAAAGCATGGTGCCTATCAAGGGGGTTATTTCTGGGGTGGCGCAAGAATTATGTGGACACCCCTTCAAATTAGTGGATTTGGCTATTTCATCCACACAGTTGCTGACAGGTGTATAAAATCGAGTACATAGCCATTAATCTCCATAGACAAACATTGGCAGCAGGATGGCCTTACTGAAGAGCTCAGTGACCTTCAACGTGTGTCCGTCATGAAATGCCACCTTTTCAACAAGACAGTTAGTCAAATTTCCTCCCTGCTAGAGCCATCCCGGTCAACTGTAAGTGCTGTTATTGTGAAGTGGAAACCTCTAGGCGCAACAACAGCTCAGCCGCGAAGTGGTAGGCCACACAACCTCACAGAATGGGACCGCAGAGTGCTGAATAGTCTATCCTCGGTCATAACACCCAATACCAAGTAGCCGAGCAGCCGCACACAAGCCTAAGATCACCATGCGCGATGCCAAGTGTCGGCTGGAGTGTTGTAAAGCTCGTCACCATGACGAATCAAGCTTCACCATCTGGCAGTCGGACGGACGGTCAGGAGAACGCTACCTGCCCCAATGCATAATGTCAACTGTAAAGTTTGGTGGAGGAGGAATAATAGTCTGGGGCTGTTTATGGCTCAGGCTAGGCCCCTTAGTTGGTAGTAGAGCCGAGTGGAGGCTCCTCATAGGAGGAAGGGGAGGACCATACTACTCAGTGAATTTCAGAAGAATAAAAATTGTGAAACATAAAAAGTTATCATTTTAAGATAAAAACTTTGGTAAGTATATTCAAATGTATTTTAAATTGATAAAACATTGTTTTGCAATGAAGGTCTACAGTAGTCTCAACAGCACTCTGGTGTAGCATCATGGTAAGCTACAGCTAGATAGCACTGTAGTGCATAAAACGTGGTGAGTAGTTGACTAAACTGCTTGCTGTACACTGTATTGCATGATTGTAGAGGGTTGACTAGCGCGTTAGCTACTATAACCATGTTGACTATGACGTTAGGTAATATGGTGACAATGAAAAAATGTCTTGCCTGGTCACAGACAATTGTTGTATTGTGCACTGAACTCCACAAACATAGGGAAAAAAAGTGAGCGAGCATGTAGATGCGAAAAGGAATTATATATACACACACAACAAGCAAAGTGATCATTCTGTTTGTATGTGGCTGCTAGTTCTGTGTTTGCATGTGATCAGGGGTATATTCATTCCAACGATTCTGTTGAAAAATGTTTCTTAAACAGAAACAAACGGAAGGAAACGGGGATAAACATACCTGAATTTGTCCACTAGGAACTCTTGTTTGTAACTGTTGGACTAAGATTACAACCTAGATCAGCAAGATGCAGTCAAGATTGTGCAAGGCAGTATTTAATAATATGTCACTGTCTGTCTGTCACCTTAATTACTCAATTTTGTCAACCTGTGCATCTAAATTGTAAACGTTCATTCGTGGGATAGGTGGTAGCAACCTCATAATAGGTTTAGGGAAAACTTGAGTATCATGTAGTACCCTAAACATATTGATGTTACATTGAGCTGGGTGAATGGAATATGAATGGCAGTCATCCAATAAGTTGTAATAGAAATAAGGCCATGCTAAAAAGGAAAAAGTCCTTCCTCATCTTAAAACGGCACCGACCGCCACTGGCAGAGCCACCACGACCAGTGAAGGTTTTTCCAATCAACCGAGGGACTGTGAAATGTTGCATGTTAACAAGGTGGACCTTGTATTATTCATTGCAAATTGTGAAACTGTACAGCACAAGCAGAGAAATTAGAATAACTGTGAATGCAGCTGAACGTTTCTTGGGACTTCATGATTTCACAGCAGAGGCCTTGCAAGAAATCCTGTTGCTGAATGTTCCACCCTCACAGACCCCTTAGCCTGTGTAGGGATGTATTTTGGAATGGACTGATTGAATAAGTGTGATGGATTGTGTTCGCTAACATGTCTTTTTTGTATGATGTTGTTTTCCCTCTCTCCCACAATGGATGTTTATTTTCTCGTTCAATACCCCATCCAGCTGGTGGCGGTAATGCACCATTAATATTTGATGCCAACTGTCAAAGACAGCGACGTGTGCTGAGACTGGCATCAAAATACTAGAGAAAATACAATTGAACTAATTCAAGTACCCACATTTTTGTTAGAGGTTTTAGCTTTTAATTTGGCTTATTATTGTTTGGAAATGTACAAACATAATGTGTGGTAACTGTTTATGACTGGCTTGAAAAACAGAGTGTGTTACATAGAGCCATCATCGTGCACAACATGAGTGCCATGCACAATCATAATTCATTTCTTAAGGCTTTCCCCCAAAACTTCCCCAATTAAAATGTTGACTGCAAAGAAAGCATACCTAGCAGATTGATATGATGGTTTACATCAATCAGGTGGGCATTCGTTTGTTTTGCAAACTCTCCCATCACATGTCTAGTAGCCTACAGAAACAACCTAGCCAAACAATGGTTAATTGAGAGGTGGGAAGTTGAATTAAAAGGGGAACTGAGGTGCACAGTTGAATAAAAAGAGAACTACACCTATTTTTATAAATGTTTTACTGATGTGGTTTAAGAATTGTTGTGGATATAGAACAACCAATGTTCTAGTTTTTAGAGAAAAAAAATTGTGAGAAAAAAAGAAATAGAGCATTTTCTAAAATCTGCAGTTTTCCCTATAGGTCTTTATGATGAATCAATGACATTATTTTAAATAGCCTGACAGAAGTTAAACAGCTCTAAAATACACTTTTTATTGCATTTGATTTAATTGTGTGTGGTATTTACAATCAAATTTTATTTAGATTTTTACAGGTTCAAAGCTCAAAAAGTTGCAGAATGGCTCCTTAAAAAGTGCTGTACATGCTACACATTAAGATGCAATAAGGTAGAAGAACGAGTCCAATCCTCTCCGAAAATAAATAGTGGAACTAGAAAGCCAAGTTGGAGAACCAGCATGAAGATTAAAGACCCTAAAAAAATGTGGAATATTTAACAAAGGACAAAACAGACATGATGTCTCTTGCTGATAGTATCCTAAAAAAAGAGGAACATTCATGCAAAGAAAGGGAGAAGGCAGAAAAGCCTTTCCCAGAGAATGTGGGAGATGAGAGCAAAGCGAGGAGAGGAAGAGAAACCAGAAATGTGTTAAGAAAACACTTCACAGAATAGCAGAAAAAGAAGAATGCAAAGACAACTTTAAAAAAAGTGAACAGAGAGCAGCTAGGTCAAAAGAGCATGAAAGAGAAATAAAAAAGACAGGGAAAATATGGTCAGAACAAAGAACAGGCAAAGCAGGTGAAAGCACAAGAGAAATTAGAGGCAGAGAGGATTCGTCTCAAGGAACTAGAGAATAAATTAGAGGAACAGAAAAAGCAACTTGAACATTCTGAAAGAGCCTTGCAGACAGCAAAGCAAGATGTACGGGGTCCATCTGCCAGAAGGATGACCCTTCAAAAGGGCTAAAGCCTGTATTCCAAAACAGGCAGCACAGTATGTCACTACTACCATGGACCCTTATTGACAAAGCAGCTATTTTCTGTCAGAAAAACATCAGAACCAGAGGGGAAGTTGGAAGTGGCAGTTGTTGAAGCAGTAGCCAATGGCCTGTCAGAGTTTAGACAATCTCCAACTAGAAAGGCTTTGGCTTGTTCACTGAATATGATCTTGAAATACAAACTACAGAGACAGTTTGCAAAATGATTTGGGGTCAGTAGAAAACTTTTAAAGGTAAGCTTTAAAAAAAACAAGAGATTGACATAGAGCCTTAGCAGTGGAAAAATGATATGAAGCAGTTTCAAAATGCCAGATAAGAAAAAGGTGAGCAAGAAGTCTGGGAAGGCAACCAGCTTTCTTGACCCCTCCACTGCACTAAAAATGTCTCAAAGCCAACCATGGTATCTCAATAGGAGCTGCTATATTTCACAGATTTGGACCAAGAACCATTAAACCACAGAGAAGTGCAACACTTGTGGGTTGCCTCTACGAATACAATGAAAATATCAAAACTGAAATTACAGACAGCGAATGGACATCTGGTGAGCAGACATTCATCAACCATAAAAGGGGTGTAAGCATTCAGCAGTGTCATGTGTGAGAACTACAGGGAATGACTCCTACTATCCTAAGTGTATCAGTGCAAGGAATGTGGTGTCCATACAGCAGTATTATTATTGTCCCCCTCCTAAAAAAAGGACACCGATGTAGAGTGGAAAAGATAGATTGTCAGACAAAAAGTAACAAATGGAAACAAGAGTACACCATAAAAAAGTGACATTTTGTATGAAAGTGTGGATCTGTGAAGATGCTTATTGATTAAGCATTGTTTATCAAGGACTGGCAGAACAACCAATTAGCAAAAGTGAAAGCCAACCTCCCAGACCACACAGTATTGGGTATCCTGAACTTTGCCAAGAACTACACTTGCAGGTACCAGCAAGAGGCCCAGGGGGCTTACTGGACCCACGAGAGTGCTACACAACACCCAGTGAGGTCATTGAAAGAAACCAAAGTCACCGTAGTCTGAAGCAAGCGCCTGGCACCATGAAGTTGCTTTGCATCAAAACAGACAAGGGCGGGGTAGTGGCAACCAGAAACCTCAGCTGCTTCTGGGATTCTTGTATCCATGGGATTAGAGTCAGTGACACTCGATTGTGTGTTGAGTAATGGAGAGGTAAAACGTCATCGTCTGCATGGTAAGTAACACAATGCTTACATAACGTAAATCATGTTTGATATTAAATGACATCTCAATAACCTCATGTGATTCTTTGTTTCCTTACCAGAACTTAGAAAGAGATGCAAGAGACAATATGGATGACATCACACACACACAGTGCTGGAGGAGTATTGATGATGGTGGTGTCAGAGATCTAATGATGTCATAAAGCCAGAGAACGGACTGTAAGTGAAAATAGGGTATACAGTGTAACACACACAATACTTGAAGCGTTTACTGATTATATTAATTTCACTATTGATTATTTTTGTCAATGATTTGACAGAACCCATTGTATTATTATAACTATTAAAAATATTGAAATGCTGTTTATCTTCTCTTCAGGAAGGTTCAACATGGCTATAAATGATAGGGAAATTGAGAAAAGTAGAAATAGATTTGGTTTCTATGCATGACAATTAAACATGCAGTGTCAATGTTACCTGTGCCACTTTGAATGACATGTAGATGTTTTGTTGATGCCAAGTGGTTATGGTCTCATTGTGCCTAACTACACATATGAAACTGCAAGAAAAATCATATTTAAAATGTATATCAAACCATTTTGACCCTGATGTCACACATCGGCCCCCTTATTTATAGAAAGACCCAATTAGGGTTAAGTGCCTTGCGGCACAGACAGATTTTTCACTTTGTCAACTCTAGGATTAAAACTAGAAACTTTGGTTACTGGCCCAACGCGCTAACCACTAGGCCACCTTCCGCCTCCTAACATGACAAATGTAACTGTAATATTATGTAGAAAGGTTTACCAAACGTTTAGCTGTGTGTGATCAAACCTACCACAACGTTTTAGAGGTAGGAGTATAGAGAGCACCTGAGTCCACAATTGGAGAGACTGGTTTCAGACTAAGGCACAATCCCAAATGGACCCCCAGACCATATAAACTTGACAGGTGCAATCAATATGATAATGTTTCCACCTTGTTGTCCTCTGATAGGTTGAAAGTTGAAGCTTCACCATATTGCTTATACCAATCAAATCCTCACAGATCTCCACAAATGCACAGAGTCTTGGTGTTCTTTGAGATTTGGCCTAGCTAGTCATGGGTGCACCTCAGCCACGCTCAAGGTCCTAAACTGCAATCGATAAAAGACAGTACTGTGCAGCCATCTTCATCGACCTGGCCAAATCTTTCGACTCTGTCAATCATCGCATTCTTATTTGCAGACTCAACAGCCTTGGTTTCTCAAATGACCGCCTCGCCTGGTTCACCATCTACTTCTCAGACAGAGTTCAGTGTGTCAAATCAGCAGGCCTGTTGTCCGGACCTCTGGTAGTCTATGGGGGTGCCACAGGGTTCAAATCTCAGGCTGACTCTTCTCTGTATGATGTCGTTCTTGCTGCTGGTGATTCTCTGATCCACCTCTACACAGACGACACCATTCTGTATAATACATCAATAAAATCTTTGGACACTGTGTAAACAAACCTCTAGCTTCAATGAGTCCACAACATACAACTCTCCTTCCGTGGCCTCCAACTGCTAGTAAAACTAAATGCATGCTTTTATTTTGTTGAATTTTACCCCTTTTTCTCCCCAATTTCGTGGTATCCAATTGTTTTAGTAGCTACTATCTTGTCTCATCGCTACAACTCCCGTACGACGAAGGTCCGATACACAACCCAACCAAGCCGCACTGCTTCTTAACACAGCGCGCATACAACCCGGAAGCCAGCCGCACCAATGTGTCGGAGGAAACACAGTATACACCTGGCAACCGCCCGGCCCGCTACAGGAGTCACTGGTGCACGATGAGACAAGGATATCCCTACCGGCCAAACCCTCCCTAACCCGCACGATGCTAGGCCAATTGTGCGTCGCCCCACTGACCTCCCAGTCTCGGCCGGTTACGACAGAGGCTGGGCGCGAACCCAGAGTCTCTGGTGGCACAGCTGGCGCTGCAGTACGGTGCTCTTAACCACTGCTCCACCCGGGTGGTCGCAGCCTGCACCCGCCCGCACGACTAGCATCACTACTTCGGACGGTTCTGAACTAGAATATTTGGACAGATGACTTTTGAAAGCCGATACCGATTAATGGAGGACAAAAAAAAGCAGATACCGATTAATCGGACGATTTTTAAAAATGTATTTGTAATAATGACAATTACAACAATACTGAATTAACACTTAATATAATACATCAATAAAATCAATTTAGCCTCAGATAATGAAACATGTTCAATTTGGTTAAAATAATGCAAAAACAAAGTGTTGGAGACAAAAGTAAAAGTGCAATATATGCCATGTAAGAAAGCTAACGTTTTAAGTTCCTTGCTCAGAACATGAGAACATATGAAAGCTGGTGGTTCCTTTTAACATGAGTCTTCAATATGAGTGAGTCCAAGTAAGAAGTTTTAAGTTGTAGTTATTATAGGACTATACCATTTGTATTTCATATACCTTTGACTATTGGATGTTCTTATAGGCACTTTACTATTGCCAGTGTAACAGTATAGATTCCGTAACTCTCCTCGCTCCTACCTGGGCTCGAACCAGGAACACAATGACAACAGCCACCTTCGAAGCAGCGTTACCCATGCAGAGCAAGGGGAACAACTACTCCAAGTCTCAGAGCCAGTAACGTTTGAAACACTATTGGCGCGCACCCCGCTAACTAGCTAGCCATTTCACATCACATCGTTACACCAGCCTAATCTCTGGAGTTGATAGGCTTGAAGTCATAAACAGCAGAGCTGCTGGCAAAACGCACAAAAGTGCTGTTTGAATGAATGCTTATGAGCCTGCTGGTGCCTACCATCGCTCAGACTGCTCTATCAAATCATAGACTTAATTATAACATAATAACACACAGAAATACGAGTCTTAGGTCATTAATATGGTCGAATCCGGAAACTATCATCTCGAAAACAAAACATTTATTATTTCAGTGAAATACAGAACCGTTCGGTATTTTATCTAACAGGTGGCATCCATAAGTCTAAATATTCCTGTTACATTGTACAACCTTCAATGTTATGTCATAATTACATAATATTCTGGCAAATTAGTTTGCAATGAGCCAGGCGGCCCAAACTGTTGCATATACCCTGACTCTGCGTGCAATGAACGCAAGAGAAGTGACACAATTTCACCTGGTTAATATTGCCTGCTAACCTGGATTTCTTTTAGCTAAATATGCAGGTTTAAAAATATATAACTCTGTGTATTGATTTTAAGAAAGGTATTAGTCTTTATGGTTAAGTACACGTTGGAGCAACGACAGTCCTTTTTAGCGAATGCGCACCGCATCGATTATATGCAATGCAGGACATGCTAGATAATCTAGTAAATCTAGTCATCAACCAAGTGTAGTTATAACTAGTGATTTTGATTAATTAAGTTTAATGCTAGCTAGCAAATTACCTTTATAACTAACTCTGACTTGTGTGTGTGGTTTGCTCCCATGATTTGGTAAATAGAGGAAATTTCCACGACAACCCCATAATGACAATAATTCACACCACTGAGTCAATACTTTGTAGAAGCACCTTTGGCAGCAATTACAGCTGTGAGTCTTTCTGGGTAAATTTTTAAGATTTCCACACCTGGATTGTGCAACATTTGCCCAGGAACATTTACAGTCTTCTTGGCAAGCAACTCCCGTGTGTTTAAGGTTATTGTTCTGCTGAAAGGTAAATTAATCTCCCAATGTCTGCTGGAAAGCAGACTGAAGACGTTTTCCACTAGGATTTTACCTGTGCTTATTTTTTTATCCTGGAAAACTCCCCAGTCCCAGTCCCAATTACAAGCATACCCATAACATTATTTAGCCACCACTATTCTTGAAAATATGTAGAGTGGTACTCAGTAAAGTGTTGTATTGGATTTGCCCCAAACACAACAATGTGTATTCAGGACAAAAAGTTAATTGCTTTCCCACATTTTTTACATTATTACTTTAGTGCCTTGATGCATGTTTTGGAATATTTTTTATTCTGTACAGGCTGTCTTTTCACCCTGTCAATTAGGTCAGTATTGTGGAGTAACTACAATGTTGTTGATCGATCCTCAGTTCTCCTATCACAGCCATTAAACTCTGTTTTAAACTCACCATTGGCCTCTTGGTGAAATCCCTGAGTGGTTTCCTTCCTCTTCAGCAACTGAGTTAGGAAGGACGTCTGTACCTTTGTAGTGACTGGGTGTATGTATACACTATCCAAAGTGTAATTGATAACTTCACCATACTAAAAAGACATATTCAATATCAGCTGTTTTAATTTTTACTCATCTACCAACAGGTGTCCTTTGTGAAGCATTGGAAAACCTCCCTGGTCTTTGTGGTTGAAATTCACTGCTTGACTGAGGGAGCTTACAGATAATTGTAAGTGTGGGGTCTAAAGATGAGGTACTCATTCAAAAAGTTATTAACTCAAGACTTTTCAGCTTTTTATTAAAATGTTAACCATGGTCCTTCTGTGGCTCAGTTGGTAGAGCATGGCGCTTGTAACGCCAGGGTAGTGGGTTCGATTCCCGGGACCACCCATACGTAGAATGTATGCACACATGACTGTAAGTCGCTTTGGATAAAAGCGTCAGCTAAATGGCATATATTATTTATATTATTTCGAAAAACATACTTCCACTTTGACATTCTGGGGTATTGTGTGTAGGCCAGTGACAAAAAAAAACTCTATATAATCCATTTTAAATTCAGGCTGTAACAACAAAATGTGGAAAAGGTCAAGGGGTGTGAACAGTTTCCGAAGGAACTGTATCTCTAATATGCGTGGGAGTATTTGGAACATATTTCCTCAATTAAAATCACTTCGAGCTGATTTGCTAGTGTTTTTATAGTATTTTATGTTCAACAACATAAAAACAAAAAATAAATAATTGTATATATTTTTTGCTCAGAATATTTGGGAGACCAAATAAAATCACTGTGGGCTGCTAGTTGGGGAACCCTGGTCTATAATCTAGATATGTAGAGATGATTAGATGATTAATCTGTTAACGAACCGTTTGCAAGGTCCTCTTGTTGAAGTCATTGCGTCACCTAAACTGTAGCTGTATATATTTCAATAATAAATAAAACAAATGTTGTACCTTATAATACTCTTTCATAAAGCAAATAAGTAACATAGCTGTGGTAATGCTAAAGTAAAAAAAGCACTCGTTGTTACTACTTCAGTCACCAGCTGGGGTGTGACATCACCAAATTGTCCAGACGCTGACGAATTATTCAAATGGAGATATGAAACTCTTCAAACCATTTGCATGTTTTCATTGTGAAACGCTTAAATAGATTAATAAATCAAATAAGATTACATTCTGTATTGTCGCCTCATATGCCCCCGAGTGACTGACTGGGCTGTTCTCGCCCCCTAGTGACTGACTGGGCTGTCTCAGTGGCTGCAGTAAATAGAGGTTTTACTGCTGTAAGAGATATTTAATCAACTTCAGCACTCTGCATCGGTACATCAAATATTCACATGAAAATGATTGTAACCATAAACAACAATAAAATTGCCACTATTTTACCTCCTGTTGTCTTCAGCAACTCATCCCTCATCTCCAATGTTGTCAGGAGGAAGTTGCTGGACAGGCATTCATATATCTGGACCACAGCAGCCTGGTGTCTGCATGGAGCTCCCGTGTGCCCTACTGAACAAATGCATGTCCGCAGTGTAGGCCTGGCCTGGTGTGGTGCCCTTCACCCTCTACTGCTTCTCCACACACCTGACAGACATTAGGAGAGAGAAGATATACAGCTTATAATAGAAGATACAACAAATAATAAAAGACCACATAATATTTAAAAAATGTATTACAAACCTGTATTTCATCACTATTTACCTGCTCAATGTCAGATGGGTTGACGCTACTATCCTGTGCCAGAAAATGTGAGTGCTGGAACATTTCCCAGCGGCCAAGGACAATGTCCGTCACCCATGCATCATAGTAAGCCTTCAGGCGCAGGGAGATTTAACACTTTCGTCCTCTGGAGGAGTTAACCCTTAAGGATCCACATGCTGCCTTATTGGTGTCACTCCCTCAGGTTGGCAGCTGAATGCCCAACACTTTAGACGAGTGAACAGTCAATGGAAGTAGGTCGTGAATTTCTTGTACCTGTAATTAGAGTAAAATATGTACTTGAACTATCACATACTGGTTACAAACTATAAAGGGAAAATGTATCCCAAATAACAACATATCCCAAACAAGGACTGGGTCAATTTAAATTAGAAAATACTAAAACTGAATAGTTACTGAGAATAAACCATAAGTTAATAGACTGCACCTCATTATACTGTTATACTACACTAATCTGGCTACAAATGTGTTTTGATCTGCCTGCTGATAGAGGGGCTCAACTATCTCTTCCCTGTCATACATGATGTCTTTGGGACAGGGAAGAGGGTCTGCCTGTCTCTCAAGTCTATGCCTCTCTCCACAGCCACACTGCCTGGAGTAGGTGGAAGGTGCAGAGGAGCAGTTTGGACCCTGGAAATGGCCTCCCTAATGCTCCCCTCTCTGCCTTGCAGTCATCTGTAATGAGGAGAGGATCAGCCTGACCACTCCCTGCAAAGGCATCCTCCCTAAGGATGTCCTTCAACAGTTGAAGACTGTTGCCTCATCCTCAGATTGAATAAGGAAACCCCAAGGGGGAGACCGCCAGCACAGATGTGGGTAAGAGAAGAAAAAAAGTAAACCTCTGCAGTTCTCTTGTTCCATGTTCCCAGAGAAATCAATGAAGCAGAGCTTTTCACTGTGTCTGGCCTGATGGACACGCTTCATCAGTGGGGAATAGACAGCCACGCGAGGTGTTCTTACAGAGGTTCTCACTGTGTCTGGCCTGATGGACACGCTTCATCAGTGGGGAATAGACAGCCACGCGAGGTGTTCTTACAGAGGTTCTCACTGTGTCTGGCCTGATGGACACGCTTCATCAGTGGGGAATAGACAGCCACGCAAGGTGTTCTTACAGAGGTTCTCACTGTGTCTGGCCTGATGGACACGCTTCATCAGTGGGGAATAGACAGCCACGCGAGGTGTTCTTACAGAGGTTCTCACTGTGTCTGGCCTGATGGACACGCTTCATCAGTGGGGAATAGACAGTCACGCGAGGTGTTCTTACAGAGGTTCTCACTGTGTCTGGCCTGATGGACACGCTTCATCAGTGGGGAATAGACAGCCACGCGAGGTGTTCTTACAGAGGTTCTCACTGTGTCTGGCCTGATGGACACGCTTCATCAGTGGGGAATAGACAGCCACACGAGGTGTTCTTACAGAGGTTCTCACTGTGTCTGGCCTGATGGACACGCTTCATCAGTGGGGAATAGACAGCCACACGAGGTGTTCTTACAGAGGTTCTCACTGTGTCTGGCCTGATGGACACGCTTCATCAGTGGGGAATAGACAGCCACGCGAGGTGTTCTTACAGAGGTTCTCACTGTGTCTGGCCTGATGGACACGCTTCATCAGTGGGGAATAGACAGCCACACGAGGTGTTCTTACAGAGGTTCTCACTGTGTCTGGCCTGATGGACACGCTTCATCAGTGGGGAATAGACAGCCACACGAGGTGTTCTTACAGAGGTTCTCACTGTGTCTGGCCTGATGGACACGCTTCATCAGTGGGGAATAGACAGCCACGCGAGGTGTTCTTACAGAGGTTCTCACTGTGTCTGGCCTGATGGACACGCTTCATCAGTGGGGAATAGACAGCCACGCGAGGTGTTCTTACAGAGGTTCTCACTGTGTCTGGCCTGATGGACACGCTTCATCAGTGGGGAATAGACAGCCACGCGAGGTGTTCTTACAGAGGTTCTCACTGTGTCTGGCCTGATGGACACGCTTCATCAGTGGGGAATAGACAGCCACGCGAGGTGTTCTTACAGAGGTTCTCACTGTGTCTGGCCTGATGGACACGCTTCATCAGTGGGGAATAGACAGCCACGCGAGGTGTTCTTACAGAGGTTCTCACTGTGTCTGGCCTGATGGACACGCTTCATCAGTGGGGAATAGATAGCCACGCGAGGTGTTCTTACAGAGGTTCTCACTGTGTCTGGCCTGATGGACACGCTTCATCAGTGGGGAATAGACAGCCACGCGAGGTGTTCTTACAGAGGTTCTCACTGTGTCTGGCCTGATGGACACGCTTCATCAGTGGGGAATAGACAGCCACGCGAGGTGTTCTTACAGAGGTTCTCACTGTGTCTGGCCTGATGGACACGCTTCATCAGTGGGGAATAGACAGCCACACGAGGTGTTCTTACAGAGGTTCTCACTGTGTCGGACCTGATGGACACGCTTCATCAGTGGGAATAGACAGCCACGCGAGGTGTTCTTACAGAGGTTCTCACTGTGTCTGGCCTGATGGACACGCTTCATCAGTGGGGAATAGACAGCCACGCGAGGTGTTCTTACAGAGGTTCTCACTGTGTCTGGCCTGATGGACACGCTTCATCAGTGGGGAATAGACAGTCACGCGAGGTGTTCTTACAGAGGTTCTCACTGTGTCTGGCCTGATGGACACGCTTCATCAGTGGGGAATAGATAGCCACGCGAGGTGTTCCTACAAGAGGTTCTCTATCTTGGCCCAGATATCGCCAGCACCTAAGAATATACTCCTCAACATGCCTCTCAGGCATATTCTGTTCCCCATATGCCTGCCTGAACACACTGTGGTACAATCTGTGCAAAAAGTAAAAGTAGCACAATGATGTGTCCACAAGTTCACTACTAATACTGTAAAACATACCACGATACAAAAGGAAATTATGATAATCATCATAACACAAGACTGTCCTGAATTCTAAAAATATCACCCAGTTTCTTTGGCACCTTCCCTAACTTACCGATAGCAGAACTGAAGGTCTGGACAGAGGGATCGGTTTGCCGTGGTGAAGATGTAGTCCTTTCCGTCGTTCTTCGGGACTGTCAGGGCAGACCCCGATTGTAAACTTACTGTATTGGCTGATGTAACTGGATGAAGTTGATGATCTGCTCAGATGCGGACTGTCCTTTTGCAGGCACGTTCTGACCCCCCCACCCACACACACAAAATATCAGCATTGACTGTAGCTTAAATGGATATAGTTGTATTGAATGTGTAAGAAATAGCTATGCAAAGGGCCAGATGGTTAACCATTCACAATAACTGCAGTTCGTTATTAGCCTACTCAGTCAATAAGCACCAGCCGGACAGACTGTCTAGCTAAATTAGCTACAGAAAGTACTGTAGAAATCTCACCTTTCTGCAGCAGGTACCTCTGGCCGGGCAGCTTCATCTTGTAGCTGGTCGAGGGACTAACTTACTTCCACTAGCTACTACTAGCTAACATGACTATAGCCAGTAGCCAGTTAGGGCTAGCTAGCCAGCCTGCTAGCTTGCTACCAGTCAGCAGTAACGTTAGCCGGCTAATGCTAGCTATCCAGGTGGTGCAAGCAACTATGTTCAGTTGTTGTAGAGTTCGTCCTATTGGCATGCTTGTTTTCAACTGTCTCCATCTCCTCCTGACAATGATCACACCCCCCAGTCTAATGTTTCCCTACAAATGTCAATGTACTATTTAGCCTTGTGACTACACTTTCCTCCCTTCGACCTGAGGACCTCCCTGCCACCAACTTTTCCTGGATCAGGTGACTTCCCTTTCTCTCCCTGGTTCCACAACTCTTTGCCATTTGTTTTTAACCACTGTTCTTATTAACCCCTTGGCTTCTGCTTTACTGATTGACAATTCAATCTCAACACTGGGATGTTTAAGAGCCTGCTTGGTGATAACATCCACCTCCTCATTCCCCTCTACTCCCACATGAGCTGGTACCCAGAGGAACATCACAAATACCACGACCTGTTTCACCCTATACAAACACTGCAAAACCTCATACAACACATCCTGTCTGCTCTGAGACACAAATTAATTTAAGCTCATCAATGCTGCACAGGAGTCAGAGCAGATGACTACTCTGTCTGGCCTCACCTCCTCCACCTACTCTGCAGCCAATAGTATGGCCAACAACTCCATTGTGTAAACAGATAAATGATCTGTGGCTCTTTTTGTCACTGCCACCTTAAACTCAGGAACACCAAAAGCTGCACCTGTCATGCCTGTTTTAGGGTCCTTAGATCCATCTGGATGGATCTAAAAAAGCATTGTACTGTGTTCTTAAATGTTCACTTACAACTGAATCTACTCCTTCCTCAACTCTTAGCCTCTCAAGCAACCTTAGATCTATCACTGGCTGAGGGAGAAACCAAGGTAGAATAGCAGGAAGAACCACTGAGGGGCTAAACTCCCTCCCAAACAACCCCAAGCTCTCTCGCCATTGCCTATCCACCCAAAGCTTGTATTCAGATTTTGTTTGTCCCTATAGCACTCTGCTGCCGACACTGCAGCTCAACCCAGACTAAGCAAATACCTGCTATGCACTGTTAATATTATATTAGGCGGTGTGTACTTCCAGTTATGAATTAAATGAAAAATGGGATAAATGTTGTTATTTGTTTTCTGTTACTCGATGCCGAAATTGGACACCATAAACGAAAAAATAAGCTGATATCCGATTTCCGTTTTCAACTACAATTATTAATTTCCTTGTTTGGCCTTGACAAGCACAAGCCTTGACAAGATAATAAGAAAAATGAATTATCCATTAGCACATGGACCTTACAGATGTAGTATGTTAATTTGATCACTCTTTTGTTGCTGCAAACTTGTAGTGTATTTTAGCTTTAAAAAAGGTTCTAAAGTTTTAATTTCCACTTTCAAAATTTCAGAATTGAATATGCCCCAATGAAAAATGTATCAACACCTACAAACATATCCATTAATTATATTCCACATAATAATTCACATTTCTTGTTACTGCAGGACAATTAACTTGCTGTAGCAAATTGGCTAATATTAAGATCCTACATTGTAAGTCACATCATGTAGTGTAGGAGACAGTAGTCAAATAGAAGCAGACAGTTACACAGTTGCATCTTATTGTCAAATCCTGGAAGAAACACCAGCCCTACATATAAGTCGCTTTCACTTAGTCTTTCACCTCATGCTATATCTGTCAAAACCAAATTACTGTATTTTCTAATTAAATTGTGGATGTTCTCTTGCACAGATTAGATATACCACTGCTAAATGCATGAACAGGCTGGTAACCCTGGCTGAGGCTAAATCTGCTCTGTGAGTGACTGTACCTTTGGAGGAGTGATCGTAACCAATCTTCTTAACGGTGTTCCTGACCACCTCCACGAGGTCCACTACACCCTTGGAGGTGACCTCTCCACACAGCATGATCATACCAGTCTTCGTAACAGTTTCTAGTGCCGAAAGAGGTCAGTAATGTTGAGGTGAAAGGTCATTCAGATATGAAATAATGAAAAACAACTATTGATAAAGTCTTGTTTGTCTATTAACATATAAGAGCTTTAGAGAATGTAAAACTGGATAAACTTACCACAAGCCACTTTGGAGTCAGGGTCCAGAGTTAGGTATGCATCAAGGACAGCATCACTTATTTGGTCACACATTTTGTCTGGGGAAAAATGATATGGTTTAATAAATATTGATATCCTATGTGCTAAAAAATAAATATATATTCTGTGTGACAGTAATTAATGTAAAGTCATTTGCATTCATACAGAGCTACTTGAGAGCTCGCCAGTTTGTAGTCCTAAAAAAACAGAAATTAGTTACCTCTGGTTCGTTCAGCCATTCCTATGGGGAAAATTAATGGGGCAAGAATGGGGTTATGGGATAAATGCCGAAAATTAGGTCTGAGGTTCACACAGGCTTATGAGATCTACATTTTGTTCTATGAGATCATATCAGTCAGTTAACATGACCTTAATAAACTATGAAGCCTTTATGTGCTTGTTTTGATTGAATAAATGCTTCAAAATGCACAAAAAAGGGACATTAGCTGAAGATTAGCACATGGAACAAAACGTATAAGATCTCCTAAGCCTGTGCTTACCACAGACCTTATTTTGGGCGTCTATCCCAAAATCCCATTAATTTCTCCATAGGCTTTGGGCAACAAGACGTGACGGAGTTAGTGCCTACAAAAATACACCATTACTATGGCTCTCTATAGCAGGACCGGCTCCAAGCATAAGCGAAATAAGCAGTCGCTTAGGGCCCTAGGCCATTAGGGGGGGCCCTCTGACCAAAAAACAAACCACATACATATATACACACTGCTCAAAAAAATAAAGGGAACACTAAAATAACACATCCTAGATCTGAATGAATGAAATATTCTTATTAAATACTTTTTTCTTTACATAATTGAATGTGCTAACAACAAAATCACACAAAAATTATCAATGGAAATCAAATTTATCAACCCATGGAGGTCTGGATTTGGAGTCACACTCAAAATTAAAGTGGAAAACCACACTACAGGCTGATCCAACTTTGATGTAATGTCCTTAAAACAAGTCCAAATGAGACTCAGTAGTGTGTGTGGCCTCCACGTGCCTGTATGACCTCCCTACAACGCCTGGGCATGCTCCTGATGAGGTGGCGGATGGTCTCCTGAGGGATCTCCTCCCAGACCTGGACGAAAGCATCCGCCAACTCCTGGACAGTCGGTGGATGGAGCGAGACATAATGTCCCAGATGTGCTCAATTGGATTCAGGTCTGGGGAACGGGCGGGCCAGTCCATAGCACCAATGCCTTCCTCTTGTAGGAACTGCTGACACACTCCAGCCACATGAGGTCTAGCATTGTCTTGCATTAGGAGGAACCCAGGGCCAACCACACCAGCATATGGTCTCACAAGGGGTCTGAGGATCTCATCTCGGTACCTGATGGCAGTCAGGCTACCTCTGGCGAGCACATGGAGGGCTGTGCGGCCCCCCAAAGAAATGCCACCCCACACCATGACTGACCCTCCGCCAAACCGGTCATGCTGGAGGATGTTGCAGGCAGCAGAACGTTCTCCACGGCATCTCCAGACGGTCACATGTGCTCAGTGTGAACCTGCTTTCATCTGTGAAGAGCACAGGGCGCCAGTGGCGAATTTGCCAATCTTGGTGTTCTCTGGAAGCACAACCCCCACCTGTGGACGTCGGGCCCTCATACCACCCTCATGGAGACTGTTTCTGACCGTTTGAGCAGACACATGCACATTTGTGGCCTGCTGGAGGTCATTTTGCAGGACTCTGGCAGTGCTCCTCCTTGCACAAAGGCGGAGGTAGCGGTCCTGCTGCTGGGTTGTTGCCCTTCGACGGCCTCCTCCACGTCTCCTGATGTACTGGCCTGTCTCCTGGTAGCGCCTCCATGCTCTGGACACTACGCTCACAGACACAGCAAACCTTCTTGTCACATCTCGCATTGATGTGCCATCCTGGATGAGCTGCACTACCTGAGCCACTTGTGTGGGTTGTAGACTCTGTCTCATGCTACCACTGGAGTGAAAGCACCGCCAGCATTCAAAAGTGACCAAAACATCAGCCAGGAAGCATAGGAACTGGTCTGTGGTCCCCACCTGCCAAACCACTCCTTTATTGGGGGTGTCTTGCTAAATGCCTATAATTTCCACCTGTTGTCTATTCCATTTGCACAAAAGCATGTGAAATTTATTGTCAATCAGTGTTGCTTCCTAAGTGGACAGTTTGATTTCACAGAAGTGTGATTGACTTGGAGTTCCATTGTGTTGTTTAAGTGTTCCCTTTATTTTTTTGAGCAGTTTTTTATTTTGATTTATTTTACCTTTATTTAACCAGGCAAGTCAGTTAAGAACAAATTCTTATTTTCAATGACGGCCTAACAGTGGGTTAACTGCCTTGTTCAGGTGGCAGAACGACAGATTTGTACCTTGTCAGCTCGGGGGTTTGAACTCGCAACCTTCCGGTTACTAGTCCAACGCTCTAACCACTGCTGCCAGGGAACTCAGTCGGGGTCTCAACTTACTGTTGAGAGTTAGAATACACAAGGTGCAAGTTCGAAATGTATTTGTGCATCAGCAATTTTTCTGTTGTTATTTTAGTCACTGACAGTCACTCAATTAGCATTGTCAGCGAAGCAATTTTTTATTTATTGGTAAATGTGTCTAGCCAGCTATCTAAACTTGTAGTAATCATGGCCAAATACCAATCAGGCACACAGTACAGGTGCCCAGGGTCCATGACCTCCATGGGGCCCCCCGTTGATTTTGTTAGTCACTCTCACTCTGGCATAAATCATGGCAAAATGTGTAGAATTGCAGGAAATTAGCTTTAAAACTATTGTGAATCCACCCGAAACTGAAGGGTCCATGCTATCTGGGAACCTTAGGACATCCCTACCCCCATTGAAGTTGACATTTAAAATGGTTAATGTTGGGTAAGGGTAGGGTTAAGGTTCGGGACGTCCCAAGGTTCCCGGATAGTATGGATGGGTTGACAGACATTTTTCCAAAGCCCTGCAGATGATGTAACATCGTACAATCATCTGAAAGTCTTGCGAGTTTACTACTGCAGATGCGCATGTGGAAGTGAAAGTTTACGTGAGAAACACTCGCTTCACGACACTTCGATACAGCTACGACCGGAAGTGACTTTTTCGTAGCAGGTTAGGGCTATTAGGTTAAGGGTTAGCAATAATCCTCCATATATCGGGGTGTTGTGAAAAGAATGTGTCCCAGTTTAAACAGTAAGCACGATCCGATAATAAAAACAGACACTACTATCCATGCTTAACAGTATGCAATGCTGGTATTAGCCCTCAAACTGACATCCATAACAGAGAAAGAGCACATGTCATGCACGAGTAAAGCTACGTGTGATAGTTCAGTCGGCTAAATGTGCTACACTCGTACAACAACATTAGATACAACATAGCCTACAAACGCATGGGAAGTAACCACCAACCAGAATGTCCCTCTCCAACTGACTCCGATGTAAAAAGGAATGTTTTCCCACTGGGTCTGTTGCCGCTGGGATTCATCTTCAGTTGGTCGGTTGAACAAGTGCTACAATCAAAAGCTTGTTGAATTTGAAGTTAGAACTGAAACAGATGCTATATATATAGGCTACTTACTATCGTATCGACTAATCATTAACCTACAGTAGGCGACAATATTTTAAGTTCTGCTTCTGATCTAGCGCCGCCTACTGGAAATGTATAGTGATGCACGACTCCAGGATTGTTGGAGTCGACTCCGACTCCTTTGGTTGGAATCGACTCTTGCTCGACTCCCAAAACACGTTGAAACGATTGTGCAAACACGTACACACCACTTCATTATTGCAGAGTCCTACTAGTAAGACTACACATTTGCGTTCTGGAGGACTGACATGTGCATGATGCTGCCCATTTGCTCATCAATTTAGTCTATAGAAGGCCTATCCTGTTTGAATATAGGTGATGTGTAAGAACTACAATATCTCAGTTATATTCATGCTGTTCAGCCTTGACTGATCCCCCGGCGCACTCCACGCTGATAACCCTATTATGTGCTATGTTATATCCCTATTGGACAGGTATTACTAGAGATGTTGGTTATGTAATTATTATAAACTGGGTGGTTCGAGTCCTGTCCTGAATGCTGATTGGCTGACAGCGTGGTATATCAGACCATATAACATGTGTATGACAAAACATGTATTTTTACTGCTTTGATGGCCAATATACCACGGCGAATGGCTGTATCCAGACACTCCATGTCATGCATAAGAACAGCCCTCAGCCATGGTATATTGTCAGTTGGCTTTTCATAGCCGATCATTCAGAGTTTCTCTACCGCTCCTGCTGTCTCTAGAGAGTTGAAAACAGCAGGTCTGGGACAGGTAGCACGTCCAATGAACAGGTCAGGGTTCCATAGCTGCAGGCAGAACAGTTGAAACTGGAGCAGCAGCACGACCAGGTAGACTGGGGACAGCAAGGAGTCATTAGGCCAGGTATGCCTGAAGCTTGGTCCCAGGACTCAGGTCCTCTGAGAGAGAGAAAGAAAGAAAGAGAGGAATAATTAGACAGTATACTTAAATTCACACAGGACACCAGATAGACAGGAGAAATACTCCAGATATAACAGACTGACCCTAGCCCCCCGACACAAACTATTGCAGCATAAATGCGGCAGTTTTAACTTGTTGTAGCCTATCAACCAAGACCATGCCAATAGTGTACTGCATTGTAGCTAGAAGCTAGATCATCCTTGCTGACCTTGCTGTCAGAGGTGGAATATTTTATGTGTGTGTGTGTGTGTGTGAGAGAGAGGGGGGTAGGGGTCAATTATTCCTAACCCAACTGCCGTTTGGAGCTCTGTATCGAAGAACCATTCCATTGGATGGGTGACCATTCCATGTGCTGGCAATCAGGTTCAGATACCACATCCTGTCAGAGGATGGGGTGTCTAAATCTGTGTCACAGAGCTCAGCGACAGTATGAGTCCAGTAGGGCCCATCAATTTCTTAACAATATCCATTTACAACCGTATACTGTACTGGAATAGATGGAGTTACAAGGACAGATTTCACCACAAATCAAGGGGATATCATATGGGTTACACATACCTACAGTAGTCTTTTCCTACTGTTTGATGGCCAAAGAAAGGGGAATGTTTCATGTGAAATTGTTTATTTTCTTCAAGTTATACCCTATTTAGAGAAGAAGAGTGATTCAGTTTTACTATAAAATACAGTAACACTCAAACATGTCAAAACATTTAGACTGCATTGAGGGAGGGAATATCTGTCTCTTTAAAATAACAAGAGTGGAGCTTATTTCCATAAATAAGTGTATGCCCTCCTCTTCCTGGTACTAGCCTCATGTTTGGAACAGAGCGATCTGAACAACATGGCCAGCCATGGAAATCAAATCAAATTGTATTAGTCATATGCTTCATAAATAACAAGTGTGGACTAACAGTGAAATGCTTACTGACGGGCCCTTTCCAACATTGCAGAGAAAAATAAAATAGAGAAATAATCAAATAAAACACGTAATAATAGATACACAATGAGGAACGATAAGGTAGCTCTACAGTACAGGGGATACCAGTACCGAGTCAATGTGCAAGGCTACAAGGTACATAATTGAGGTAGATATGTACATATGAATAGGAATAAAGTAACAGATAGAAAAACAGTAGCCGCAGAGTGTGATGAATCAAAAAAGTTAGAGCAAAAAGAGTCAATGCAGATAGTCCGGGTAACTATTTAACTAACTATTTAGCATTCTTATGAAATCAGATGTAGCTTATGTAGCAAGCAAGTGACTTCACTTTTTATTGCCTTCAAGATCTGCAGTTCCTTTGCTAACAGCCCCCTGATAAATAAAGTGACCTTTGACCAGTGCTGACCTGCATCAGGTGCTAGGACAGCTGATGGTATGTCCTAAAGACACATAGAATCAGAATAGGTAGAATGGGCATTCAAATTCAGAAGTTCAGCTTGTCATGTAATTTCTCCAAATCTTGTTTCTATCTCAAGTGCTATATGTGCACTTTGGGGTGGACCATGGACATCTGGGGGGTTTCAGAGCAATCTCAATTCTACTAATCCTAGTTCTATGTAAAGAGATGAGTGACTAACGTCAGGCCAATGGTAGAGCTCCAGTGCAGCAGAAGTAGTTAATGTGTAACTACAGGGAGGGGCAGCGCTGTGTGGAACCTGTGTCTGTACCTGCCTTTTCGCCTGTGTCTCAATCTACAGCTGTCTGAAGCATACTTTACTTGTCTCTTTATTTTCTATGCTAGTAATTCGTCTGGATAATACATCTTTGTGAAACATTTACCCTCTGAAGTGGAGTAGTTATTTTGTGGATAAATTAATTTGTTCTGACATGGTAAGTGTATTTACTTTGTCATGTGGAAGCTGTGAATGTGAGGCCTTGAGGGCACACTAATGATCTGAACTATAAGCACTACAGTGAGTAGAGCAGTGGTATTAAAGGAACAAAGACTATAAACAACAGGATCAGGCAGGCTAGGCTGTGAATATAGTTATTTACATGTGACTTCCGTGTAAGTAAATGTCTGACAGTCCAATAACCTTTGGGACTAAAGAAAGCAGTGACCTAGCTGTTTTGTAGGAAGTGATAAAAAAACTGTCTAGTCGGGAATGTGTCAATACAGGAATGGCTGAGGCTGAGCGATAGAGCAATATTTGCTTTCAGGTATGTTCAAATTATACTGTATATCCTGGTGTTGTTGAATTGCATTCTGCCCTGTGTATTGGCTCCTGTATTTGTGTGAATTGATATGGATGAGTCTTGTTTTTTTTGCAAAGTCAGATTAACATTTCAATACAATAGCAGTGTCATGTTATTCTGAAAACTATGGTATGTCAAACCTAATATATTGATAATATTCAGAGCAGATTCTCTCCTCTTCCTCTCCGTAGGCTGACTACAGTTCTCAACAGCCAGCCTCCTCTAAGATGGACTCAGTGCAGGGCCAAGTCAATGAAGTTAAAGTTATACTCAAAGACAACATCAACAAAGTACTGGAGAGGGGAGAGAGGTTAGATGACTTGGTTGACAAGACACATGACCTACAAGCAACCGTAAGTATTATAAGAGAAAGACAATAGTATTTTTTGAGGTGATAAGTAGTGGTCCCTCTAGTCTAGAGAAAGGTGTTGAACAGCCAATATGCTTCTGGTTTGCCTGTCTGTTTCTGCTTAAACTTGCTTGAAACCCAATTATATTTGACTTAACCTTCCATAATTCCTTGAATTTTCAGGCAGACTCCTTTCAGAGGACATCCACGCGGGTAGCCCGGAAGTACTGGTGGAAGAACGCCAAGATGATGATCATCATTGGAGTGATAGTTCTGATCATCCTCATCCTCATCATCCTGTTTGCTACAGGTGTCATCCCCAGTTAAATTGCCTCACAGACTCCTACAGTACTACATTCTCGCTAAAAGGAATAGGATGAACCACAATCACCAACAGTCATGTTTTGAATTTGATGAAACTGTAGTTTCATTCTGGTCTTCTCCCCAAGGCTCAAGGTGGATTATGTATAGTATCGTGACAAAATATAACATTTCACATTATGACTTCTGTAAATAAGCATCCTGGAATTTGTTTGATTGTTTTTAGATTATATCTGTTCATTTGATGTTTAATAACATACATCTCATCATTTTTGTAGATACATTTGATTGTGTATTTTTGTCCCAAGAGAAACATTACAGGTAAGGAGTCTCTTCCCACAGCATTAGGGTTCATTGAATGCTTTATATTTGTGCTTAAAGGGGCAATCTGCAGTTACTACATACATATTCTGATTTATAAGTTAATGATTTATACCCATTGATTCTTGAAGAATATAACTTATAAATGCCTCATGAGCTTAGTTCAACTGTCGTACCCCATCAGAACCCAAAATACGAGCTTGTTTTACTTCAATGTTTGTAAACAAAGTAAATGTAAACAAACACTATATCCTCAAACCATGGTTAAAACTACAAATGCTATATCATGGATAGTCAGTCCTTTCATCCATGGCACCGTCTATGAATTTGAGTAGTTACATTTCTCCAACCCCATCCCTCAACTTTTAACCGAAACAGGGGGGGGGGGGGTCGCTTTGTTATTGTTTCAACTGCTGATTTACTGCTTTAGAAATGATGGCCACAATAGTTCACTTCATTACAGTATATAGTTACACTCCACTAGCAATATAATACTGTCCAAAGGTAAAGCTTAATGTAACAAACAGTTCACACTGTAAAAAAACAATCCATTTCAATTTCAGATACGTTTTTTTATTTAAATGTTTTGATGATTTCTTGAATGTTCTATATTTCTGTGTACCATGTCAAATATATATTAACAAAATGTTTACTTGTGATAACTACGATAAAGGATGTAGATTTATTTAAGGGCCCATTTGCTTTTGACCGCAATATAAATCATTTATTTTCTGGCCCTGACCAATCCAATTTTATTTATCGAAGACAAATTTCCACCTCAGGGACAATTAAGTATCCTAGTCCTATTTGGGTTTCAATAATGGTCATTTATGCCTTAACAAAAAGCAATGTACATAGAATATTACACACATTTAACAAAAGGGATAACACTGAGCTTAAGTGAACAATCAACTCTTAAATATAATTCTGCATATATTCCTTTCACACAGTGTAACTCAATACAAGACGAATAGGAAACTTTTAAAAGCTTTGCAAGAAGAAACAACGAAATACAACACTGAACATAAATTCAATGTGCGTAGATCAACTGAATACTCTGACTGTGTCCTGCCTCAAGCCGTCCATAATAAAGGAAACTCTTGACTGAAACCTGTCACTTCGTCTGCCAACGCTCCTTCACAAGATATCCTTCAATCTTCCATCCTGAAAAAGACAAAACAAGTCAAACTGTTAATGATGGTTACTACTAGTAGGGCTACAACTTAATGTCAAAGGAATCCCGTCTTTACCATTTCCATTAAGAAAACACAATACAATAGATAAAAATATGTCTTACAATTAAGAATTAAAAACAAGTTAGTCCATAAGCTAGAAATCCTGAAGTGTGACAAATTAAAGAGTTCAAAGCCCAAATACAAAACCAATGAGTAAAGCCTTCAATTGGTCAAAAGGATACACATTAAAGAAAGCATTACATGCAAATTTCCAGGAAACGTAGAGATACTTTGATACTTTCTCAAAAGGTTAAAAAGAGAATTTTGTTAGAGGAAAATTAACGTTTAAAGGAGAAGTTTTCCCACCGCTGTCAGTAACACAAGCAAACAATACAAGTACAAAAATAACGCACTTCTCCAACGCAGTAGCATCCAAGTACAAACCAGGTTTTAGCTCATGGACTACTGGCTATTACTGCTACAAGAGCTAAATAAAGAAAAGCAAGAATTACAGGTATGATTAGGAATGAAAAAGACACTGGAAAGTCCAGAGAAAGCCGTGTCCTTTGAAAAGTAAATAGTTATTTTCTCAGTATCATGTTGTAATTTACCATTACTTGACGGGGGAGTAAGGGCCTGTAAAAAATGGCATTAAAATTACATAATTTGTATTTAAGTTTTACATTACAAAAAAACACATTACAGAAATTAAACAAATGAAAATAAAAAAAGTGGACAAAGCCGGACATGTCCCACTTAGTTTTTATTTACAATGCTGAGACAGGATGTTGGAAGACCATACCAAATGGCAGCATTCGAGAGCGTACGCCTCTCGTACCCGGTCCGCATTGAGCGGGCCAGAGAGTACCGGGGAGGTCAGCTCATGGCCTGCAAGGAAGCTCCGCTGGCAGGTACAAACAAGGTATATGTCAGAGTTAGGAGACAACATTATTATTTTCTCTCTTTCACTCTCTTTTCCCTTGTAAATCCTTAACTCTTGGTATCCATTTTACTGTAGTAATAGTAGTACTATACCTGTTAACTTTACAGTTACAAAATGGCTCATAAGAGGCAGCAGAAATAATTCACCAAAAAAAGACTGTAGCCTCTATGTTAAGACTACTGTAAAGCACTTTTCAGGTGCTGTGAAAAACTATAAAGAGAAAAACATTATGAGGGTTTATTATTATTATTATTATACAGAGGTAGATACATTGCACATTATCTAGGTTTGTTGTAGGTGACTTATAAAACATACCTGTCTGTGGGTGTGGTACTTCTGTTACATCAATACGGCTTGTAATTGTTCTGGTGACCACCTCGCCTGGGGGACTTCCCATAACCACCCTGCTGGTCTGCTGATTGGACACAAACACACACAGAAAAAGCATAATTATATGAGTAAATGATAGTTCTAGCTCTTAGTTAAGATAGTAGTACATATTCAAAATCAGTCATTTTCATTACATATATCCTTTGTTGTGTTGAATATTTAGTCATTTAGGAAACAGAAAACAATGAATAAAGGTAATGCGTTTTAAACAATATTGTTGGTTTTAATGTCATTTTTTTATATTTATTTACAGCATGATGGAATTTCACTCAAATACTAAAATATAAACCATACAGTTAATCAATAAGATTAAAGATTAAAGAGAAAAAAATCCATTGTCAAATTATCCATACATACATGTTATTTACATACTTAATAAGTACATTGTTTTCTTAGTGTGCCTTCACCAAAAAGATTACATACTGCTGTAGTCACCATATCCGCCGTAATAGTTGTTGTAACCAGAGTAATCATAGCCACCGTAGCCTTGGTTGTTGTAGCCATAGTTGCCGTAGTTGTTGCCGTAGTTGTTGCCGTAACCTTGGTTCCAGTAGTTGCCATATCCCTGGTTCCAATTCTGATTGGGTCCTGAAATACAACAAATTGTCCATTTGGTATGATTGAATTGACCAAAAACATATGATTTAACAAACAACATCATACATATCATTACTCAAATGTAATACAGTACTAGTATTGGTGCAGGAAACAACCTATTCTATCCAGCCAACTTACCCTGTCTGCCGGGAGGCCTGGAGGGGTATCCCCCTCTGCCTCCTCCCCCCCAGTGCTGCTGCTGGTACTGCTCCTTGGACATGGCCACCTTAATCTCACACTGAAGACAGGAATAAAACGTTTCAATAACCATGCTTTAAAGCTTCAAACTCTGACTGACATTACACTGCAGTGTATTCTCATTAATAATACTAATAGATCTAACTGGACCTGGCAAGGAAATGCCATCTGAAAAACATGCATTGAAGGCAAATTTTGAGCTACCAAACATATTCTGTGGGAAGTATTAGCAGGGCAAGCCATGATGTACTGTACCTTGCTTAATCCTATATTATGGTACTTTTTCTCCATGATCTTCTTTACTCTCTCCTCCTCTTTGAAGGTGATGAAGCAAAAGCCTCGTCTCTTGTTGGTTTTGGTTTCCATGGGGAGCTCAATGGACTCCACCTGTTCACACAGACAACACAGGAATATAATAACCTCTTATTCAGCAAGGTTTGGAAGTTTGGAAATATTTAGAAGGCTTGTCGACTTGTGAGGAAACAAACACTCAATATCAGCTCGTTTCGCTAACTAGTTTGGTCTGATCCTATCATTCAAAATGGCACCCAGGCTAGAAAACTCTACAGAACATCTGACAACGTAATATATATATATATTTTTCTATATATATTTTTTTTTAATATATATAGCATATATTTTAAGTCTACTGTAGTAGCCTACCTCTCCAAAGGCACCAAAATATTCTCTGATCTTCTCCTCTGGAGTATCTGGAGAAAGACCTCCTACAAAGACCTTTCTGATGGGCTCCTTGTTCTTCATGGCCTTGGCCTTCTTAGGGTCGATCACCTTCCCATTCAGCTTGTGGTCCTTCTGTAAAACTACCTACCAGAGGCAAGCCACAGATAAAACATCATTATAATAAAGAAACTGATAGAGCAAAAAAAGATTCCCATCCCATTGCTGCCATGCTATAGAGGTTAAGAGTGCTGGGACAGTAACCAGAACAATGCTAGGTCGAATCCCCAAGCTGACTCGGTGATAAA
The DNA here is from genome assembly GCF_023373465.1 of Oncorhynchus keta. Lineage (NCBI taxonomy): Eukaryota > Metazoa > Chordata > Actinopteri > Salmoniformes > Salmonidae > Oncorhynchus > Oncorhynchus keta. Next base: position 39,916,488 of record NC_068432.1, read on the forward strand.
TCTGTTGATGTGCCCTTGAGCAAGGAACTTAACCCTAATTGCTCCTGTAAGTCGCTCTGGATAAGAGTTTCTGCTATATGACTAAAATGTAAACATAATACCATATTCACACTATATAAGAGAGATAGATATAAAATAATATATCACAATCATCCAGCATGATCAATACCATTGAACACAATCAGGAATACCTTATCAACGCTGTTAGCTGCTTTAAACAGAACAAAGCCGAACCCTCGGGACCGGCCTGTCATGGGGTCAAGCTTCAGGGTGCAGTCTACCACCTCCCCAAACTTGGAGAAGTAATCCTTCAAATCCTTCTTTGTTGTGTCCCAGCTCAGACCACCAACAAACATTTTCCTGCATTTTGAGACAGATACGGATATTTCCATTCTGCATACAAATTCTCAGACTGCAGCTGTGTTCCAATTATCTCTAATAATGTTATTTTCTCATATGCTTTCCTTTCACCCGTCAGTAGGAAGAAGGAAAGAAAGAGTTAAAACCTTTAGAGAGGGAACATAGCCAAAGTCCTGGTTTAGGGTCAACGTTATCATTATAGCTATGATTATGACAATTAGCAAAGACATCATTTGATAATGCTGTAGCTTTTACAAGCTGTATGTTTGTAGTGGATGATTTAACTAACATCTCCCAGGTCGCCACTAAAACTTACCCAGAGACAGCATCCCTAGGCCACCCCAGCATCTGCCTAGCAGTATCCTATTTCTATCCATTTCTCACATACACAACTCTAAATCCAGCAAGCACCGTCTGTCTATGTTAGCAAAATGGAAGGTTCTGGTCGCATGAGAGCTGAAGGATGACAGCCACAACAGAGACAGTGATGCTGCTGACCTGACTGACCTGCCCTGGAGGGATCATCCATCCCTCCATCATCAGTACCCTGTCTGTAATATTTAGGTATCGGCATTCAACTCAAGTTATTCCCCATTTAAGCTTGCCAACGATGCGAGAAAATGTCAAAATTATGACAATTAGCTACTTGTCCCTTCTTCAAAACTGAGCTAACTAGCTAGCCATATAGGGAACGACAGTTATCGTTAGGCTAGCTAGTTAGCGGTCTCACCCCTCATCCTCTTCGTTTTTGCTGGCATCAATCTTTGATCCCTCGGATTCTCCTGCCTGGCCGCCCTCTGCAACAGTCGGCGTCTGCTCTTCGGTGCTAGCCTCTCCGTCCTCCTCCATTTTCACCACAGTTGGATCTTCACCTGTTTCAAGGTCCGACATTTTTTTATATGGCACAAATTGCTAAAGGTAGCTAGCTAATCAGCTGCTGTCGAGGTTGCGTGCTAACGCGAGCGTACTACAGCTGCTGTCTGTCTCGTTTGCGTTCGAAATGGGACTCGTTCTATTTTGCCCCAGGTTAGTAGGTTGCTAAAGATCAGACACTAGGCATAAAACAGTCACAACAGAACCACCCACTCTGCATTTGCTGACAATGACCAACTGTACTACTTTATTTTATATGTTTGCAAGATACCAGCTGTTGGCAGCTTGCTATTTTGCTAGCCAGCTACGTAAACATAATGGCGTCATGTATAAAATGGTGGGACTTGCTTCAGGGAGGTGTATTTCCAGACTATTGAAAGCAATTCTCAAATAGAACAACTTTTGCTATGCTTTGAAACGTATTGCACTGCAGTATGTTATATAACCGTCTGCTTTGTATGACAACAGGTTGATATTTTTCGCACTGACTGAATTTGACAGGTTCCATACGCAATAATATCGCTAAACAGATCTAGAAAATATGGCAGGGTTTATTCTCATGTCACGATAAACAAACTCTTAGTACATTACTGTTGTGTGTATCGATGACTGCACCTAGGCTGAAGTACCTACAGGCCTAAATGTTCAAGTCAAAGAATGACGCGGCAGCTATAGTTCGGTGTTATGAAATGCAAAACAGAATATAAAGTATGACAAAGTCAAGCTCTTGAGTTTTGTACCCTCTTTAATAATCCCTTTATCCAAAAAACTGCAGAAAATCCACGTTTAAAACAAAAGCAGGACAGGTTGAAAATCAAGGTGATAAGAACACATTACATGAAACCTAGACCTACAAGATGAAGGGAAGGGGGGGACTGGAACCAAAAAGCAGCAACCTCGCTATTTACAAAGTCAGACACACTGCATGCCAGCTTCAACTCAGGAAGAGGACAACGAAATAAGGGCCTGGTGTTTAAAACATGAGCTGATCTGAGGACAGGACAGGATTCAGCCCCCAAAGCTTCCACCTGGGTACAGGGTCATTCTCCAGCCAGCCCGTCTGCAAACAAGGACACAACACAACACAGTAGATGTTACCAACTTTGGAGCTCTGCAGGGCACAGTGAACCTTGCACGTCCATGTTTCACTGTTTAACTTCTGCTTGTGTCGTCAACTTAAACTATTAATAGTTTATTTTTCCACATTCCGTTTTAAAGATCATGTGTAGAACTCAGCTTCACCAAGGTTCTGTAACCGGTCCTGTAACAGCTCACCGGCCAGCAAAAGCTTCAGCTCCAATGAATTGGTGAGTAAATTTCACCATTAAGGACCAAGCCCAAATGTGACCCTATCTAAACTAAAAGATAACAACTTTGGTGGACATTTAAAGACAGATACACAAATAGCTCATAATATATTTTGAGTTGTCAGCTTTTTATGGCACCATAAAGCTGGTTTACATATGATCTTTAACACCTAAGTAAAAAATCAAATAAAAAGTTTTTTGGTGTTTATCAAGTGAAGTTCTCTAAGGGCTATAAAGAAAAAGCAATCATTATGAGTTTTAGCAATTTAAGGGGTTCATTATAGAAAAAACACTGTTGGTCCAGAACTGAAACAAGACCACTAAAATTAAGAGAAACACATACAAGTCAAACGTACATTTTTACACTTTCATATTAATATCCTGTAAAAAATCAATTTCAAACAAATCGTTATAGCAAACACTTTAAAAACTGAAAAGAGATTAATTTCCTTTCTCTTATGTTTCTTTTTGTTTATCGCTGGTTACAGGAAGTGTGAAGAGACCATACCACAGGACAGCGTTTTCTTGTGCATGCCGTGCTCTCTGCCCGCTATGTGCGTCGCCCAGAGATTGTCGTGATCAGGCGACACACGGCCTGCAATGAAGTCCCCGCTGGCAGGTACAAACAAGGTACAACATCAGAGTTAGGAAAAGGAAAACTAAGGATAGGTCCTTACTCTGTACCCATAGCAGTACTTTACCTGTTAACAATGCTATCAAGTCTCTTTATGTTATTTCCTTATGAACACCTGTTAAAAAGCAAGGGAAAAAGGAGAATCTACAGAAAAAAAGCATACGTTTTTTTCTGGAGAGCTTAATAAAAATAAAACGCTGCACAACCATTTTTGCAATTAAAGATCTATAGACATTACTTTTTAGTTTTGTCAAAATGGGGGTGTGCATCGTAATAGTAACCACTTGCTTTCTCTCATGATAGGTTTGAGTAATTGTTTAGTGTCTATTGATCTTTAAATTTTGAAGTTTTGTTTTAAAAGTCAAGCCTTGGGTGGGAGTGTTGTCTTACCAGAATTCTAAGCAGGTCCTGTTGGATCAGATCAGCTCAGTAAGGCTGGTAGTTGTTCTGGTGGGTTGTGACCTCTCGAGAGGCCTTCCCATAGCTGCTCTGCTGGCCTATGGGAAGGTCAAGGGTTAGAGATCAGGAAGATGAGTGTCACAGGCTAACTAAACAAAAACTTAGCAAAAGGAAATCCTATCAAGGTTTTATCAATGGTGTTCAGTTGACATGGCAGTCACGGTGCATGGGAGTTTTTTTAAAGTTCACTTTTCTTTTTTGGGGTAAATGGCAGCAGTAATCACATCAGTGGGATGTAGTCTGCAGTGTTTGTTAACCCAGTTGTGTTATTTTTGCTTGGACTTTCAAATTCAATGTTATTGTATCAGTATTGAGATGCACAATCATGTGTCAAGACATATGTACCAAAAACTCTAAGCTCAGCTGTGTTTTATATTATATACCCAGGAATTGAACTACAAGTACTCTCAGAAGTGTGTGCAATACAAATGTAATCTTAGAACTTTACATGGGCTGAATGATCATTAATGTTGCAAGTGTTCCCCGTAAAATAAAAGTGCATTGCCTGGATATGGAGGACCCCTCAAACATGCACCAGAGCAAAGAGACCCAAGGCAGGCAGCATTACAGACATCTGTTTTATTTTTTTCCAGAGCTATTGATTACATACAAGGATAATTTTTTCCGCCTGTTGTCTTAGCTAGAAGTACATGAGTTGTTGTTGGGGGCTGAAAGGCACTGCTTGTTTCGATAGTTGGCATCAATAGTGTAGCTTACCATTGTAGTCGTCGTATCCCTGTCCATAACCATAACTATTATAGTTGTAGCCAGAGTAGTCATAGCCCGCGTAGCCATTGTAGCCCTGGTTGTATCCATTGCCGTAGCTACCATAGTTCTGGCTGTAGTAGCCGTTGTAACCTTGGTTGTAGTTACTCTGACCTGCACAGAGACAATGGAGAGGTTCAGTGTGACAAGCCTATATTGTAGTTTCAAAGGCATTTGTATGTCTTGATTTTCTTTTCAATGTACTGTAATGCGGCAGGGTAGCATAGTGGTTAGAGCGTTGGACTAGTAACCGGAAGGTCGTGAGTTCAAACCCCAGAGCTGACAAGGTACGAATCTGTCGTTCTGCCCCTGAACAGGCAGTTAACCCACTGTTCCCAGGCCGTCATTGAAAGTAAGAATGTGTTCTTAACTGACTTGCCTGGTTAAATAAAGGTAAAATAAAAAATACATGCCCTTTTCAGTTGTCAGTACTGTCATTGTTGCATGTGTCAAATGCCACACAAGAAATTCCTTTTTGGAAGAATAAATAATGATACGGACAGACGGGAGAAGAAAAAAGATGTGCATTCTTCAGTGTTTACCTCCTCGTCCCCGGCCCCTGTATCCGCCACCTCCTCTCCCTCCTTCGTAGCCTCCCCGCTCTCCTCTGTGTTGTTGCTGCTGTCTATACACTTCTTTGGGCTGGGCCACTTTGATTTCACACTGCAGAGAAATCAGCCCATTAACCAAGACACTTGTGGAAAACAGTGATGACACTTTCTTCAAGTACCTACAGTCACATGTTATTTGACTGCCAACATTCTTCAAAATGGCTGTCTAAACTAAGTTGGTTAAATAGCATAGAAATAATAGCTTTGCCTATCAGCGCAAGATGTGTAACAGCGTTCAAATGGTCATTGTGAATAAGCGGAATCCAGCTACCTTTCCACTCCCAACTTGGTGGTATCTGCACTCCAACAGCTTTTGAACAGGAGTCTCCTCACAGTAGGTCACAAAGCAAAACCCACGTCGCTCGTTGGTTTTGGTGTCCATGGGAAGCTCAATGCTGTCAATCTGGAAACAAGGTTTCTCTCAGTGGCTAATGAAGACAGTAATCATATAATTCTGCGTACCTCAGTCTTTGTACCATGTGAAGGCGGTAAATTATACAATAGCATCAGCTCTAGCTCCATTGCCACACTCGCTCAGTGGACTTACAGCTTCCTAAAAAAGTGTGGGTTTACCATATCTAAAAACGTAGAATAAAACATATGAATACATTGACAGTGCACTCATTCTGTCACTCTTACATCTCCAAAAGCGCCAAAGTATTCTCTGATTTCCTCCTCTGGGGTATCTGGGCTGAGGCCTCCAACAAACACCTTCTTGGGCGGTTCCTTCCCCTTCATGGCTTTGGCCCTCTTTGGATCGATCAGCTTCCCGTCCAGCTTGTGCTCCTTCAGCTCCAACACCTGCATACAGGATAATGTGTCAGTAAAACAGGGTGTGCGATCAAGTGATGTGAGTGGATGCCAACTATGTATGTCTTGAAATTATTTTGTTCAGAATTAAGAGAGCAAGACTAGAGACAGCCTGTCCTGTTCTCTGCTCATAGAGTCTGTTCTAGTGCTTACCCGGTCTACACTCTCTGAGTCTCTGAAGAGAACAAAGCCGAAGCCCCGGGACCGGCCCGTCATCAGGTCTGTTTTGATGGTGCAGTCCAGAACCTCTCCAAACTTCGACAGGTAATCCGTGAGGTCTGTTTTGCTGGTGTCCCAACTGAGCCCTCCAATGAACATCTTGCTGTGAATGGAGAACCAAGGAGACAAATGCAGTCTTATCAGACAGTCATAACTACATCTTTGTTATACATCCCTAACAACCTGAGTCACTAGCTATGACTTTGTTCTTAACTGACTTGCTTAGTTAAATAAATGCCTAATTTACTTTAGGTCAAGCGGTTGTCACCAGCTAGCTGATTAGGCCTAACGATTCAAACTGTATATAACGGTTAGCTATAAAGGCAACAGCTAGATCAGTAAACTGTATCTAACTAGATACTACACACACACACTTCTGATTCTAGCTTGGGTGGCCACTAAGTGCATGTACAGGACATGTGTAGCTATTTGTTGTTCTGTCAGTATTCGAAAAACCAGCAGTAACGTTAACGTAGTGTAAGAGAAAAAAAGAGCGCCAATAACCATCTACGTCAATCTGATGATAAACTAGCTAACTACAAATAACGCGGTGACTACATGTCACAGCACATAGCCAACCCCGTTTGCCCACTTAGGGAACTTGGCCTGAATGACATGACGCCAGTTAGTTTGCTCACGTTAGCTAGCTTTGCATGCATGATCACAACAGGGTCTGGCTAATATTGGCTAGTAACCTAATACACGTTAACGTGTTACCACTCCAATAACACGCTACGTTTGAATCAAAGACAACGTAGGTTGTCTCCAGCTGGCAGAAATAACAGTAGCTGGTTAGCTACACCTATTAGCTAGCTACTCTTGCTGAAAGTAGCTAGCTAGGCTAACGTCAAGCCGCTTTACCCGTCGTCCTGCTGGTTTTTGCTTGCATTTATCTTGGAGCCCTCTGGAAACTCGTCTGTACTGAAGTCAACCTGGCCTTCGGTCTCCATTTTCGAATGTCACCCGGTTGTTAAATAGAAATGTGTATTTAACGTTAGGCCTGATTGCAAAATACTTTTGGGGACGAATTCAGTCGCGATTGCTATGTAAAATGGCTGACATCAAGGGCGGACTGGGTTGCGGGGAGTGACGCAGATGATGTGGTTTGTTTGCGGCGGCTCAGTGGGGGAGGCGCTGTTGTCTTTGCTACAAGCACTTTTTTACGGAAATTACTGATTGGTGATGTTACCTTCTGATCACAGATGATCGTCATTACAAACAACTTCCTGGGTTTAATAACATTTTACCAATGGCAATTTATTCTAAAATCTCTGTTTTTACTTTCTTCATTATGGTTCGAAAATTAAAAGCAACACAGTAAATGACCTTTTTGTTGACTCAAAACGAAATACTGCATATGATTTCCATTATTATCAACAAACACCAAAGAGACTGAACAGAGGTTTCAAACATCTCTGCAAACACTTCTGTCAGATACTGTAATATTTACCCAGGAAAGTATGATATCTGCGCAAACGCATGTGGCTCTGTCGCCATCTAGGTTTACTTTTCAGACAGTGGCACTCGAAGCATCGTTGCCTATGGCGCCACCAAAGCCGCGGTCTGGGAAACTTCTGTATGTGTAATGTTTACTGTTAATTTTTGTTGTTTTTCACTTTATATATTCACTTTGTATGTTGTCTACCTCACTTGCTTTGGCAATGTTTCCCATGCCAATAAAGCCCTTGAATTGAATTGAAACTACTTCAAGGTCTCAAGGGTGAGTGACGTCACCGATTTAAACGCTACTAACGAAGTTTTTTTTATAAAGTACTACTCGCGCTCTACTAACTAGCTAGCCATTTCACACCGGTCATACTCATACAGTACCAGCCAAATATATTGAAAGCACTGTACACATGTTGTGCCCAAACACTGGCCTTATAATTAGCTACGACAGAGCAGAGAATCTCTTGATATGGTTATGCAACGCGTCACACATTCTAGAATATGTGGAATGGGACGTTCGACTGCGCATGGCCTGTGCCCCACCCACCAGTAAATACAACTATTGTAGCGAAATGAGCAATGTTATGATATTGCAGCACACTGTTTCCTTTTCTATTTTCCTAACCTAGCTAAATGTTTGGTTTTGTCATTTAACATTTTATGAGTAGCAGTGCTTTACCCTCGTGGTCGTCATTATCACGCCTTCCTGGAAACAGAATACTTTCTTTGCTCTTGAGCACGTTCAATGGGTCTGGCTGCTTCATGTGTGCTGACGAGTCTGCTCTACCCAACAATAGCTAATTGAAAAGTAACCTAAAAATATATATATATATTTGGAAAGGAGTTGGTAATCCCCTGTTAGGGTTTGCTCGCTTTTCTCCAGCCTGGGTAGCGGGGTAACGTTAGATAGCCAAGCTAACAGTTAGCTACTAACTACAGTAGACGGCTTCAGACAGGAAAATGGCCAGTGTTTCAATCCCTGAAAACACTACCGCACTTTTGCTGGATATTGAAGGAACTACGACACCAATAACGTTTGTAAAGGTAGCTAGGACAACAAACCGAGACATGCATGGCTTTTGTGGTGGTTTTTTTTTGGTAGACCGATGGTTTGACAGTTAGCTAGCTACATGATAACGGTGCTATTTCTCTACTATAGGACATTTTATTCCCATACATCAAAGATCATCTCGAGGAGTATCTGTCGGCGCACTGGGAAGAAGATGAATGCAAACAAGACGTGCATCTCCTTAAGAAACAGGTAACTGGTTTTCTGCAAACTGTGGACAATGATGACCAGTCAGCAGTGACTGCACACAATCTCAGACAGAATATGCAACACCCATGCATTAATTTTGGTTGAAAACCTGTACATTTTGATTTGTTGAACCAGTTAATGATTGCTTGTGTGGTGTGATTAGTACATTAAACGACTGCTGTTCAGAGTTTGGTGCCAACAGCCATAGCAACCTCATCTCGTGTAGTTAACTATTATTGTCGCCTGTTTTAAAATATTTAAACAATGTTTTTATTTTTTTCTAAAGAGTGAGGCCTACATGGATTTGAGATTTCCTGTGTTTTCATTGTTTGCTGTAATCCAGTGGGTTTGGGTTTAGCACAAATATATATATATATATGATTTTTCAACATCGATACCGATTTATTGGAGGACCAAAAAAAGCCGATACCGATTAATGGAACCATTTTTGTTTTTGTAATAATGACAATTACAACTGAATGAACACTTATTTTAACTTAATATAATACATCAATAAAATCAATTTAGCATCAAATAATGAAACATGTTCAATTTGGTTTAAATAATGCAAAAACAAAGTGTTGGCGAAGAAAATAAAAGTGCAATATGTGCCATGTAAAAGAAAAAAAAAAGGCTACCGTTTAAGTTCCTTGCTCAGAACATGAGAACATATGAGAGCTAGTGGTTCCTTTTAACATGAGTCTTCAATATTCCATGGTAAGAGATTTTAGGTTGTAATTATAGTATTTATAGGACTATTTCTCTCTATACCATTTGTATTTCATATACCATTGACTATTGGATGTTCTTATAGGCACTTTAGTATTGCCAGTGTAACAGTATAGCTTCCGTCCCTCTCCTCGCTCCTACCTGGGCTCGAACCAGGAACACATTGACAACAGCCACCCTCGAAGCAGCGTTACCCATGCAGAGCAAGGGGAACAACTACTCCAAGTCTCAGAGCGAGTGACGTTTGAAACGCTATTAGCGCGCACCCCGCTAACTAGCTAGCCATTTCACATCGGTTACACCAGCCTAATCTTTGGAGTTGATAGGCTTGAAGTCATAAACAGCTCAATGCTTGAATCATTGCCAAGAGATGCTGGCAAAACGCACGGAAGTGCTGTTTGGATGAATGCTTACAAGCCTGCTGCTGCCTACCATCGCTCAGTCAGATTGCTCTATCAAATTATAGACTTAATTATAACATAATAACACACAGAAATATGAGCCTTTGGTCATTAATATGGTCGAATCCGGAAACTATCATCTCGAAAACAAAACATTTATTATTTCAGTGAAATACAGAACCGTTCGGTATTTTATCTAACGGGTGGCATCCCTAAGTCTAAATATTCCTGTTACATTGTACAACCTTCAATGTTATGTCGTAATTACGTAAAATTCTGGCAAATTAGTTCACAATGAGCCAGGCGGCCCAAACTGTTGCATATACCCTGACTCTGCGTGCAATGAACACAAGAGAAGTGACACAATTTCACCTGGTTAATATTGCCTGCTAACCTGGATTTATTTTAGCTAAATATGCAGGTTTAAAAAATATACACTTCTGTGTATTGACTTAAAAAGATGAGAGGCCTGTAATTTTCATCATTAGGTACACTTCAACTATAACAGACAAAATGAGGGAAAAAAATCCAGAAAATCACATTGTAGGATTTTTAATGAATTTATTTGCAAATTGTGGTGCAAAATAAGTATTTGGTCACCTACAAACAAGCAAGATTTCTGGCTCTCACAGACCTGTAACTTCTTCTTTAAGAGGCTCCTCTGTCCTCCACTCGTTACCTGTATTAATGGCACCTGTTTGAACTTGTTATCAGTATAAAAGACACCTGTCCACAACCTCAAACAGTCACACTCCAAATTCCACTATGGCCAAGACCAAAGAGCTGTCAAATGACACCTGAAACAAAATTGTAGACCAGCACCAGGGGAAGACTGAATCTGCAATAGGTAACCAGCTTGCTTTGAAGAAATCAACTGTGGGAGCAATTATTAGGAAATGGAAGACATACAAGACCACTGATAATCTCCCCCGATCTTGGGCTCCACGCAAGATCTCACCACGTGGGGTCAAAATGATCACAAGAACGGTGAGCAAAAATCCGAGAACCACACGGGGGACCAAGTGAATGACCTGCAGAGAGCTTTGACCAAAGTAACAAAGCCTACCATCAGTAACACACTACGCCGCCAGGGACTCATCCTGCAGTGCCAGACGTGTCCCCCTGCTTAAGCCAGTACATGTCTAGGCCCGTCTGAAGTTTGCTAGAGAGCATTTGGATGATCCAGAAGAAGATTGGGGAATGTCATATGGTCAGATGAAACCAAAATATAACTTTTTGGTAAAAACTCAACTCGTCGTGTTTGGTGGACAAAGAATGCTGAGTTGCATCCAAAGAACACCATACCTACTGAGAAGCATGGGGGTGGAAACATCATGCTTTGGGGCTGTTTTTCTGCAAATGGACCAGAACGACTGATCCGTGTAAAGGAAAGAATGAATGGGGCCATGTATCGTGAGATTTTTAGTGAAAACCTCCTTCCATCAGCAAGGGCATTGAAGATGAAACGTGGCTTGGTCTTTCCGCATGACAATGATCCCAAACACACCGCCCAGGCAACAAAGAAGTGGCTTCGTAAGAAGCATTTCAAGGTCCTGGAGTGGCCTTGAAGCCAGTCTCCAGATCTCAACCCCATAGAAAATATTTGGAGGGAAAAACATCACTGGCTCTAGAGGAGATCTGCATGGAGGAATGGGCCAAAATACCAGCAACAGTGTGTGAAAACCTTGTGAAGACTTACAGAAAATGTTTGACCTCTGTCATTGCCAACAAAGTGTATATAACAAAGTATTGAGATAAACTTTTGTTATTGACCAAATACTTATTTTTCCACCATAATTTGCAAATAAAATCATTAAATCCTACAATGTGATTTTCTGGATTTTTTTTCTCATTTTGTCTGTCATAGTTGAAGTGTACCTAATGATGAAAATTACAGTCCTCTCATCTTTTTAAGTGGGAGAATTTGCACAATTGGTGGCTGACTAAATACTTTTTTTTGTCCCACTATATAGCTATGTAGGTCACAGATAATTGGTGTATTTGATTAGTTACCGACCATAGAAGTCATATGGGATGATGTGAGTGCAGGAGATGAGACAAGCTTTCAGAGCTGCATTCATATTCACTGGCTACTACAGGATGCTGCTTTTTTTCACCAGACAAACCAATTTAAAGTAAATTAGTGAACATTATTAGGTTCCTCAATAAGATATGCAGCCAGGAGGTTTGAGCAATGAGATCTTTTCTCCAATGAGCTTACTGAATTGGAGAAGGCAGAACGATGGCTGTCAATGTGTAATCGAACCCTGCTTCCTAATGAACATGACCTGATTGACCATGTTCTGTCCCGGTCATCATGTTAGGTTGAGGAGGACCTGCGTCTGCATCGGGCTTGTGCGCAGCACTCCCTGGACCAGTCTGGGCACACGGACGAGGAGAAAGCCATCAGGGAGGTGGTGGACAACGTGCTGTGGCAGATGGCTTCGGACAGGAAGTCCACGGCTCTGAAACAGCTGCAGGGACACATGTGGAGGGCGGCCTACGCTGCTGGGAGAATCAAAGGCGAGTAAGTAGCTGGGAGTGTTCCTTCTATTGGACGGATGGGGATGTCGGAGGTTACTGGCGGCATGTAGCCTAGCGGTTAAGAGTATTGGGCCTGTAACTTAAAGGTCACTGGTTCGAAACCCTGAGCCAGCTAGGTGAAAAATCTGTCTGTGCCCTTGAGCAAGGCACTTAACCTAAGAGCATCTGCTGAAAATGACTAAAGGTTACTACTGTCTGAGGGTACTATTGTAGGAGGGATGAATCCTTAATCAATCTTAGTGCAAATCTCACTTCATGGTTAACATAAGTCAGAGATATGTGTGCACAGATTGCAAGATTAGATTCTTCCCTGCATGAATGTGTAGCCCAATGTTATTGTACTCAAGGTGATGGCTTCTAAACCGCCTGTGGGAGGATCAAGTCCTATTGTACTGTCGCATTTCTTCCAAATGTCACCTTCAAACCCGATGATTCATCCCGATGAAAACACAGGATTACTAAGGTGTGTGTGTGTGTGTGTGTGTGTGTGTGTGTGTGTGTGTGTGTGTGTGAACCAGGGTGTACCAGGACGTGGTTCCATCCATCAGGAGGTGGAGACGGCAGGGCCTGAAGGTTTATATCTACTCCTCTGGCAGTGTGGAGGCTCAGAAACTACTGTTTGGATACTCTGTAGAGGGAGACGTACTAGATGTAAGGAACTCTTCTCTTTTATACACTGTTTAGAACACACACTAATCTTCATTGTAATACACTCCCAGCTAAATTCAGATTCTCTCTTCCTTTCAGCTATTTGATGGCCACTTCGACACAAACATAGGCACTAAAGTAGAAAGCAAAAGCTATGTGAGGATTGCAGAGAGAATGGGCTGCCCACCTGAAGAAATCATGTTCCTGACAGATGTCACACGAGGTAAGTGTTGTAGCAGGCGGATTAGTTTAACACTGAATGTCATTTACATAAATCAGACTGAGCCAGAGCCTTTCTATCTAGCAGGATCCCCCTCCGAAGCCTTGCCAGCCTTAGCTGTTACTCTGAATTCAACAGTGGATTTTTCCACTAGCTAGTCAAAGGGCTTGTCCTGAACTACAACAACCCAGCCAGCATTAGGCCAGGAGAGCTGCTTCTTATAGAATATCAATTAGGTATATTTGAACTTTTATTTATTTGACTATATTATGAACTGTTTTATGGACACACATGTTCCCAATAACCTACTGGTTAACATGAAGGAAGGGAAATAATACATTGATCAGATGTTTATATCCAAAGCCATGTAGCTAGCCCTGCACTAATCCAGAATAGCATTTGGAAAGGCTGTTGTATCAGAGTTAAATCAGTACTGTATTAGTGCTCTACTGCACTGCAGCGAGGGCCTCCCCCTGAGGGAATGCAGATGCCATCATGTTAGTGTAGCGGTGCACTAACGCATAGAGAGTCATACAGTTACCTCAGGGGCTGGGACCACAACCACCATGAGGCCTCCGTGTCACATGTTCTACTTTCCTTTGTTGTGTAGAATGTTAACTTAAAACATTCTGTTAAACCATGACTGGGACTTGAGTAAGCCTGCTGTTGTGGGATCCTAGTGTAGCTCATGGGACATGGATGACTGAGAGGAGGATATTACAGTAGTGTGTTTTGTTCTACCCTGCAGAGGCCAAGGCAGCGGAGGATGCTGGTGTGAACGTGGCTGTAGTGGTGCGTCCAGGGAACATGGAGTTGACAGAGGAAGAAAGGTCTCACTATAACCTCATTACAACCTTCAGCCAACTGGAAGTGAATGGCAGCGCTTAACACTGGAGAAGAGGGTAGGGGGAGGGGGTAGAAATGCTGCCGTCTGATTTTCCCCTTCACCTCCCCAAAGTGTATGCTCATTGACTCCCCCTTGGGGATACAAAAAAGTATTGGTCTTCACATGGGAGTTTTCACCATATCTTACACCTTTGCATTGTTTTTAAATCTGAGGGGGAGTAACGAATGCACACTTCAGGGAGAAGAAGGGTAGAGAAACAGAACACAACCAGAGAGTGGGAGAATACACTCACTCACTGGCCCTGTTCTATCAAGTTCCCACTTCCCCTAGCACCTGCTGCCCTTAGGTCTAATGAAAGGACTGGAACGGTAAGAGCCACGTGATGGACGCTCCTCTGTTGTTAAACACAGGAACTGTCGGGTATTCAGGCTACGCACAGGGTGGGTGGTGGGCAACAAGCACTAAGAGCCGTACCAGTCTGCAGACTGCACGTTTAAGGGACATGACAGGGCTTCTTTTTTTTAAACATTTTAAATAAAAACTATTTAAGTTGATCACTTAGTATTTCTTTAACTGTAATATGGTTAAATAGGCTCTTGGAAGTTGAGTGCTACATCACTGCACAGCGGGTTTTGTACATTGAGTCACTTTGAAACATGTACAGGATTGGGCTATACTCAACAAGTCCATCAATCAGAATGCAAAGACAAGTTTTATTGTAAAATATAATTGTAATGTTCTAACAAACAGCAGTACAACACTAAGATGCATTTGTCTGTTATGCTTGAATGGTAATAATAAAGCCTAGTGTTGTACTAAGAAATGTGAAATAGAGAGAACACTGAAAAAGGTTCCCATGACTTGTGTTTAATGGGTGCAACAGTGATATGGTTCAAAATGGCATCATTGTACCTGGATGATAATACTACTGTACTACTCATCTTCACAGAGAAGCTGAGATCGGCTTCATCACAAACTGTTGTCTGTCTTAATTCAGATTGAAAATAGAGGGAGGTAGACAGACGGACAGGAAATAGAGAGAACGCAGCAGAATACCTCTGTCGGTAGAATGAGAAGACTCAAAATGGGAGTGGTGATGACTCCCATCACACATTCTATTGAGGATTTGGCTGCATTCATATGAAAGGAAGGTCAGTGGGGTAGTGTCACTATCAATCTGAGATATCTATCCTTCTACAACTCACAGCTACATAAAACAGCCATCTTCAATTAAACCATTTAGCAACTTTTAGCGAACATCCCTGTTACTGTTGATGAGTTGACAAAGATAATGATGCCTTCTTTGTGCTCATGGAAAGAGTTTGTTGCTTTTGAAATATCACCTCAAGGTACAGTAGTAGTAGAAAGACAGTCGTTCACAGGCTGTGTTCAGACATGCAGTAGTTTTTAACTAACTCTTCTTCAGTAACTAACAGAGACAAACTGGAGCCCTTACAAATATGTTAATTTGTAAATTACCCCCAACTGACAACCACAGGCAAGCTAACTTTTGTAGTACGCCAAAGCTCTATAGCTGGTTCTGTCCTCCGGAGCCGCCCTATATCTGCTTCTGTCCTCTGGAGCCGCCCTATAGCTGGTTCTGTTCTCTGGAGCCGCCCTATAGCTGGTCCGACTGGTACTCTGACACCTCGGAGAAGGTTTCTGAGAGGCTGAGAGGTGGATCACGGTCGTCGGTGCAGACAATCTCGAAGTGGTAGTGTCTGAACTCGATGGCAAAGGTGGCGAGAAAGCCCAGGAAGAACATGACCAGCGCCCATTGCGCCCGCGCCGCGTGCATGTGAAGACGTTGCGCCATTAGGGCAAAGTCTGAACGGGGTGGGGGTTAAGGGTCAAACAAACACTACAAAATGTACTTTCAAAATGCGTAATTCCTGGCTTCCTCTTTCATGGTAAACACTGATTTAACTGAATAAGTGAAAGAAAGGTTTCCACTACTACAGCTGTATCCAGCCAACATACCCATAGTAATGCCCTCATTACTATGGGTATTACTAAGTGACAGAGTGAGTCCCTGGTGCAATCCAGAGGAAGGATACAGAGCAGCATGCAGGCGGTGACAGCCCCTGACAGTAGGAAGCGAGGGATGCCCGCCCTCCGGCCCTCGTTCCTCAGGTTGACCTTCAGGGTGATGACAGATTGCACCCAGCAGAACAACGTCCCCAGGCCAAACGTCATGGACGTCCCAATGTTGTGGAGCTCCTCGTCATTTGACAGCTGGATCAGACACATTACAGACAGATGACAGACATGGATGGCTGTTATCTGTTTCATTTCATTACTGTGACCCTGCTACACACACTGATAAAATTCTGATTATCACTGCATACCAAGATGAGGTTTTTGTAGATTTTGTCAGTGGTTCTCAAACGTTTTGGGTCTGTATGTAGGGGCTAAGGGTTGTGTAAGACTAGTGACTCCTACGAAGTACGCCAGGGACAGTCTAGGGCAGGGCTTTCCAACCCTGTTCATGGAGAGCCTACCTCCTTCGTGCCAACCCAAATTTAGCGCACCTAATTCTAATAATTAGCTGGTTGAAAAGTTTAATCGGTTAGTTATAACTGGGGTTGGAGCGAAAACCTACAGGGGGTAGCTCTCTGGGAACAGGGTTGGAGCGAAAACCTACAGGGGGTAGCCCTCTGGGAACAGGGTTGGAGCGAAAACCTACAGGGGGGTAGCTCTCTGGGAACAGGGTTGGAGCGAAAACCTACAGGGGGGTAGCTCTCTGGGAACAGGGTTGGAGCAAAAACCTACAGGGGGTAGCTCTCTGGGAACAGGGTTGGAGCGAAAAAACCTACAGGGGGTAGCTCTCTGGGAACAGGGTTGGAGCGAAAACCTACAGGGGGGTAGCTCTCTGGGAACAGGGTTGGAGCGAAAACCTACAGGGGGGTAGCTCTCTGGGAACAGGGTTGGAGCGAAAAAACCTACAGGGGGTAGCTCTCTGGGAACAGGGATGGAGCGAAAACCTACAGGGGGGTAGCTCTCTGGGAACAGGGTTGGAGCGAAAACCTACAGGGGGGTAGCTCTCTGGGAACATTTTTGGAGCGAAAAAAAACCTACAGGGGGGTGGGTAGCTCTCTGGGAACAGGGTTGGAGCGAAAAAAAACCTACAGGGGGGTAGCTCTCTGGGAGCAGGGATGGAGCGAAAACCTACAGGGGGGTAGCTCTCTGGGAACAGGGATGGAGCGAAAACCTACAGGGGGGTAGCTCTCTGGGAACAGGGATGGAGCGAAAACCTACAGGGGGGTAGCTCTCTGGGAACAGGGTTGGAGCGAAAACCTACAGGAGGGTAGAACTCTGGGAACAGGGTTGGAGCGAAAACCTACAGGAGGGTAGCTCTCTGGGAACAGGGTTGGAGAGCCCTGGTCTAGCGGTTAAGGAAGTGTTTCCCAAACTCGGTCCTGGGGCCCGCCCTGGGTGCATGTTTTGGTTTTTGCCCTAGTACTAGACAGCTGATTAAAATAATCAAAGCTTGATGATTAGTTGATTGATTGAATCAGCTGTGTAGTGCTAGGGCAAGAAACTAAACGTGCACCCCTTTGGGTCCCAAGGACCAAGTTTGGGAAAGGGGAAGTTAGGGACTAGGGGAAGTGTCTAGGGGCTGAAGGTTTATTTTCTGGACAGAGCCAGCGACTCCTACCTGGAAGTTTCCCACCAAGGTCATGCCGAAGCAGGCCAGGGACAGGGCCACCAGACTGCCAATATTGAGCCAGGGTTTATGGACCCGGGGCTTCAGCTGCAGGTATCTGAGGACACCAATGATGAACCCTGAAAGGAGAAGACCCATAAGGGATCTCTCTGTTCTGGCAGTCTCTCTAGCCATTTCATTCCTTGTACTGGGGACCCACAGGGTGTGCAGGCTTTTGTTTCTGCTCAATACTAACCTCATCAATAACTTTGTAATGAGCATTACATGTTCTGCTGCTGGAACTGCTGACTGTAAATCCATCCAAATCAATAGACAGTACTTCCCCATTTTATAATCCTGTTGTTTCTATTCTTGTCTCTATCGTCCATCTCATATCCTGCCATTATTATGGTACAATGTCCAATATGTTTTCATGTACATGTAAACTTTCTATGATAGAAGATAGGAGAACATGCATCAGGCTTACCTACGAAGGCAGCCAGGTTCATGACCTGGCTAAAAACACAGCTGGCTGGGGGAGCATTGCCTGCAATGCTGAGAGAGAGAGAGAGAATTGTATTGACAGGAAGCACGAATCCTAGGTAAAGATCACTAACCAATTAGGTTGGTACTCATAGGCTGTGTACCTTATATATGGAGGGGATTTAGTTCCAGATCGCCTGTGAAAAATTGCATCTAATGTTTAGAAATAGTGCATGGTCATAATGACTGGAATAACATATTTCTACATTCTTCATTTATATTCCACCTTACTTGTATTCTGAACTCAGGGGTGTTATCTTCTCATCTTCAACAGCTATAAAATACCTGTAACCAAAGTAATTTATGTTAAAGTCACACACAGCTGTAAAGCCGAATGGTGCGTGAGATCTGGAAAAATAAGACACTTACACAACCCAGAGTCCAGCGGCTGTGAAGAGAGAGTACATGATAGGGAGAAACGTCCAGGGACTGCACTTCCTCATGGTGTCTCCTGTAAACAAAAAACATTTAAAAATTCTCCACTCCCTGGAAATGGTGAGACAGGAAATGGAAGGAGGTAGAACTGTTTTAGAACCACCTGCGGCAGAACATGTAAAACCTGTCCTGAGATGTTTGAGGGAATTACTGTAACTCAAAATAGAAGTACAGAAATGCTGTTCTGTTCCAATGCCACACTTACGAATGATAAGACCAAGCCAAAGTCAGGTCCGGGGGTTAATCTACAGAAGAAAAACACAATATTATGTGTTTTTACAATTTGAGACTGCAGTTATCTTTTCCGGATTAACCTAACATTGAATGGCTAGTAGCTTGCTAGGCTCTTACAACAATTAGTTAACGTAAGGCTCGTGTAATTAATTGCACTTATTAAAACCTTGAATTAACTGACATGTAAACGGAAAGGTGTATGTATCTAGAACCAGAATAATTTCAGCACTGGATAGCGGCGAAAAGCCCATTGGGCCAATGTTCTGCAGCCGTTGATTTCAGCACCACTGCTACTGGACAGCTCCCGTGTCTACAAAGCTGGGGAATGCAAATAGCCAAGGACGACCAATAAAGCACTATTTATTATAGCCACTCAGTACAGCAACAGCAATAACAATCACTCACCGACAGTCAATTTGCACGTGCATCAGATTGAGCCAAGAAAATGTATATTTTTGTGATGACTGCATAGATAGGTGAATGTGTTTGCCTAGTGCATAGCCTTGAATGAAAACGATGTAGCGAGCATGTAGGCCTACATTTTACATTCTACCGCGGGCCGGTTAGGTATTTAACACCTACCCTGTCAATATATTATGTAATTTCTACCATGATACTTTCACAACATCGACAGATTGACATGTAGGTCACTGATAACAGCTCACTTTCCCAAACAGTGTTTTATTGTATTGTTCCCCACAACCTTTAAAATGGAGGATACCTTCCCCAATCCCAATACCCCCCTCTATCTGTCTCTGATCAATCGTCAGACAGAAAAATGAAATACCTCGTTGCCAGCCAGCGCCTGTTGGATTTAGATTCCGTCTTCTTCTAATTTCATAATTGACTGAAACACGCAGTTTTGTTATCAGTCGTAGTCACAAATGGTCATATAAACATGTGCCTGAGAGCACTAAATCCGGAGATAGTGAAATGGAGTGTGCAGTCGCGAATATACACTGTGGCCATGGGCGAACCTTTTCTTTGCAGCACTGAATATTTAGGCGAGCGAGGAAAGAGCCTTCTACCGTAGGAAAGAGCAATAGCAGTAAGCCTCGTTTCCAGCATGTAAACTGTCCTATCCTACACTATAACCTGTGACATGATAGTAGGCAACCTGTAGCTGCTCTGCTGTGGGACACTTCACTAAGAGGTAGGGTGCATTCAGAAAGTATTCAGAACCCTTCATTTCATCCAAATGTTGTTACATTACAGCCTTGTTTTTTAAAAATCCCCTCTCATCAAACTACACACAATACCCCATAATGACAAAGCAAAAACAGTTTTTTAGACACTTTTGCAAAATTATTAAAAATAAAAAACTGAAATATCACATTTACATAAGTATTCAGACCCTTTACTCAGTACATTGTTGAAGCGCCTTCGGCAGTGATTACAGCCTTGAATCTTGGGTATGATGCTACAAGCTTGGCACCTGTATTTGGGGAGTTTCTCCCATTCTTCTCTGCATATCCTCTCAAGCTATGTCATGTCGTATGGGGAGTGCACAGCTATTTTCAGGTCTCTCCAGAGATGTTTGATTGGGTTCAAGTCCGGGCTCTGGCTGGACCACTCACGGATATTCAGAGACTTTTCCCGAAGCCACTACTGCGTTGTCTTGGCTGTGTGCTTAGGGTCGTTGTCCTGTTGGAAGGTGTGCAGGTTTTCATTAAGGATCAAGGATCTCTCTGTACTTTGCTCTGTTCATCTTTCCCTCGATCCTGACTAGTCACCCAGTCCCTGGCACTGAAAAATATCCCCACAGCATGATGCTCCCACCACCATGCTTCATTCAGGGTCTGAATACTCTCCGAATGCACTGTATGTGGATTTCTGGTTTATTCAATTCAGCTAATGTTATTCAATTATGCTAATGAAATAATGCTACTATAATAGCATCATGTTACGTTGGCATGTTGTTCATTTAAGAAAAACATCTTGGATCTTCTGTGATTCAATTGAAAAAGCAAATTAATAAATGTACCTCGACCCTCACAGGAATTGGGAGGAAAATCTGCTTATTTTCCAGGCAATAAACATAAACACCGAACTTTCATATCCAACAGTTTATTATTGAAAAAGTCCTCTCTAATGAATGGCACAAAGTCAACTAACACACACATGAAGTATATCTATAAAATAATTTATCTTAGCTATAATAATGATGATGATACACATACATACATATAGTTGAAGTCACAAGACTCCACAAATTTCTTGTGAACAAACTATAGTTTTGGCATGTCGGTTAGGACATCTACTTTGTGCATGACACAAGTCATTTTTTCAACAATTGTTTACAGACAGATTATTTCACTTATAATTCACTGCATCACAAATCCAGTGGGTCAGAAGTTTACATACACTAAGTTGACTGTGCATTTAAACATCTTGGAAAATTCCAGAAAAAGATGTCATGGCTTTAGAAGCTTCTGATAGTCTAATTGACATAATTTTAGTCAATTGGAGGTGTAGCTGTGGATGTATTTCAATTTGTAGACCTCCACAAGTCTGGTTCATCCTTGGGAGCAATTTCCAAGTTGAAGAACACCATCCCAACTGTGAAGCACGAGGGTGGCAGCATCATGTTGTGGGGGTGCTTTGCTGCAGGAGGGACTGGTGCACTTCACAAAATAGATGGATTCATGAGGATGGAAAATCATGCAGATATATTGTAGCAACATCTCAAGACATCAGTCAGGAAGTTAAAGCTTGGCCGAAAATGGGTCTTCCAAATGGACAATGACCCCAAGCATACCTCCAAAGTTGTGGCAAAATGGCTAAAGGACAACAAAGTCAAGGTATTGGAGTGGCCATCACAAAGCCATGACCTCAATCCTATAGAAAACTTGTGGGAAGAACTGAAAAGGCGTGTGCGAGCAAGGAGGCCTACAAACCTGACTCCGTTACACCAGCTCTGTCAGGAGGAATGAACCACAATTCCTCCAACTTATTGTGGGAAGCTTGTGGAAGGCTAGCCCAAATGTTTGACCCAAGTTAAACAATTTAAAGGAAATGCTACCAAATACTAATTGAGTGTATGTAAATTTCTGACCCACTGGGACTTTGTTGAGAGAAATAAAAGCTGAAATAAATCATTCTCTAATATTATTATGACATTTCACATTCTTAAAATCAAGTGGTGATCTTAACTGACCTAAGACAGGGAATTGTTACTAGGATTAAATGTCAGGAATTGTGAAAAACTGAGTTAAAATGTATTTGGCTAAGGTGTATGTAAAGTTCCGACTTCAACTGTACGTACATTCAGTTACCTACACATCAGATTAATCATATGCATCATCTCAGCCAGATCCAATCATCACAAAGGAAACGCCACCATACTCTCTGTGTCCCCCCCAATCAGACAGTGTATAAACAACTAAACCAGAAATAAACAGTTTTGGCTATTGATATAGACCCAGTATAAAGCCTGCCGAAGACAGGTACAGAATACAACTAAAACAGTCCTTCCACAACTGACAGGAAAATACAAGCATATAACACAAGCTCAATTGTCAAAGATACTCTGATATAAACACAGTACCGTTGTAATAGCTAGAAGCACTACGGCAACACTAACTCTCACTATACATAACAGTAGAGTGAAATTAATATTTCCAATGAATCAAATGGATAGATTCAAAGTTTGGTAGATGCTCTCATATCTCATATAGCTTTTTGTCACATTCTGTCTTGCATTTAATTAAATCTGAATTACTCCCACTATAAAGTACATCATGACAGAGTGACACACGTCTTCCTGAGAGTAGTGGTGCGGTTTTGTGTTATTCAAACAGGGGGACAGGGATCCAAACTGATTCAAACAGGGGGAACCAAACTGATTCAAACAGGGAAACCAAACTGATTCAAACAGGGAAACCATATTAACATTCTATTATATCAGTATGCATCATGAAGAGTTGGATAAAAACGAATAGTTACTGAGAATATTCCTAGCACAATCTAACCCCATTATGGCTGCGTTTACGCAGGCAGACAAATTCAGATATTTTTTCCACTAATTGGTATTTTGACCAATAACATTAGATCTTTTCACATCATATCTATTGCAGATCTGATCTGATTACAAAACAAAATACCAATTCGTGCAAAGAATTTAAGAATGTGAAGTTGTCAACCTGTTTCAGGCTGAAGTAAATATGGAGAATGAACTCCATCTATAAGTATAAGGGCACCTGTTAAAATTATTACTTTTTAAAATTATTGTTGGAGATGAATTCATCACCATCGAAGCAACAGTTACTCAACTACCCCTGCACATTGTAATTTTGGTACTAACACTGAGCCTGTATATACAGTGGCAAGAAAAAGTATGTGAACCCTTTGGAATTACCTGGATTTCTGCATAACATTTTATCTGATCTTCATCAAGTCACAACAACAAACACAGTCTGCTTAAACTAATAACACACAAACAATTATACATTTTTACGTCTTGATTGAACACACTGTGTAAACATTCACAGTGAAGTGTGGAAAGTGTATTTGAACCATTACATTTAATAGCTGGTTAACCCTCCTTTGGCAGTGATAAACTCAACCAAGCGTTTTCTGTAGTTGCGGATCAGACCCGTACAACGGTCAGGAGGAATTTTGGACCATTCATCTTTACAAAACTGTTTCAGTTCAGCAATAATCTTAGGATGTCTAGTGTGAACTGTTCTCGTTGTCATGCCACAGCATTTTAAATCGGGTTGAGGTCAGGACTCTGACTGGGCCACTCCAGAAGGCGTATTTTCTTCTGTTGAAGCCATTCTGTTCTTGATTTATTTCTGTGTTTTGGGTCATTGTCCTGTTGCATCACCCAACTTCTGTTGAGCTTCAATTGGCAGACAGATAGCCTGACATTCTCCTGCAAAATGTCTTGATAAACTTTGGAATTCATTTTTCCGCCGATGATAGCAAACTGTCCAGGCCCTGAGGCAGCAAAGCAGCCCCAAACCATGATGCTCCCTCCAACATACTTTACAGTTGGGATGAGGTTTTGATGTTGGCATGCTGTGCCTTTTTTTCTCCACACATAGTGTTGTGTGTTCCTTCCAAACAACTCAATTTTAGTTTAATCTGTCCACAGAATATTTTGCCAGTAGCGCTGTGGAACATCCAGGTGCACTTTTGCGAACTTCAGACATGCAGCAATGTTTTTTTTGGACAGCAGTGGCTTCTTCCGTGGTGCCCTCCCATGAACACCATTCTTGTTTAGTGTTTTACGTATCGTAGACTCATCAACAGAGATGTTAGCATGTTCCAGAGATTTCTGTAAGTCTTTAGCTGACACTCTAGGATTCTTCTTTACCTCATTGAGCATTCTGCTCTGTGCTCTTGCAGTCATCTTTGCAGGATGGCCACTCCTAGGCAGAGTAGCAACAGTGCTGAACTTTCTCCATTTATAGACAATGTCTCTTACCGTGGACTGATGAACATCACGGCTTTTAGAGATACTATTGTAACCCTTTCCAGCTTTATGCAAGTCAACAAATCTTAATCTTAGGTCTTCTGGGATCTCTTTTGTTCGAGGCATGGTTTACATCAGGCAATGCTGAATAGCAAACTCAAATTTTGTAAGTGTTTTTTTATAGGGCAAGGCAGCTCTAACCAACATCTCCAATCTCGTGTTATTTATTGGACTCCAGGTTAGCTGACTCTTGACTCCAATTAGCTTTTGGAAAAGTCAATAGCCAAGGGGTTCACATACTTTTTCCAACCTACACTGTGAATGTTTAAAGGATGTATTCAATATAGACAAGAAAAATACAATAATTTGTGTGTTATCAGTTTATTAAGCACACTGTGATTGTCTATTGTTGTGACTAAGATGAAGATCATATCAAATCTTATGACTGATTTTTGCAGAAATCCAGGTAATTCCGAAGTGTTCACATTTTTTCTTGCCACTGTAGCTTGTGTTTTCATGTTTACTTTATATTATTACTTTATATTTTTACTTTATATCATTTTGTCATGGCTTCTGTGAAGTCGGTCCCTCTCCTTGTTCGTTCGGCGGTCGACGTCACCGGTCTTCTAGCCATCGCCGCGCCACCTTTAATTTTCCATTTGTTTTGTCTTGTTCTCCCGCACACCTGGTTCACATTCCCTCATCAGACTAAATGTACATTACCCTCTGTTTCCCCCATGTCTGTATGTGGAATTGTTCTTTGTGTAGGGTGTTACGCTACAGCCTGGCTTGCGCTAGGTTTGTTTATAACCTGTTTTGTTTAATCCGGTTCATGTTACCGTGGTTGTGCTTTGTGCTGCCTCGCCTGTGCCTTTGAGCCAGGGTGTATATTAAAGTTCTACTGTTATCACCCATCTCTGCTCTCCTGCGCCTGACTTCCCGGCAACCAGTCACTCACCCCGTTACACATTTCCTCTCACTTTGTAATTGACTACTGCATTCAATGTTGGGAAAAGCTTGCATCCTTTGCACGTGACAAAGAAACTTTGAAACTTGAGCAGGTTGACAATTGTTGGGACGAGTCTTGTCCTTGAGGCAGAACTGAGCAATTTCCATTAGATGGGCTAGCTGCAAAGTCAAAATTGCCTATATTGTAAAAATTCATGAAAACAAAAATTGCTTTTTGGTCTTAATGTAATGTTAGGGTAGGGTTAGGCATTAGGGTTAGCAGTGTGGTTAAGTTGAGAGTTAGGTTTTAAATAATATTTTATTACTTTGTGGCTATGCCAGCTAGTGATGAGAAAAGTTATCCTGCAAAACTTAAAACTACAGTATGTCCTTGCTCTGAAGTACATATTGAATATCTGCCTAACACTTCTTCCACAGTCTGTTAGATTCTCTGAAAAAATAGTTCAACTCCTCTTATCATTCAAGACTGATCAGTTAAAGACCAGTATTACTCATCCACACAGTCATTCAGTCAGTCAGTCAGTCAGTCAATCATTCAGTCAGTCAGTCAGTCCTCAGTCGTCAGTCAGTCAGTCCTCAGTCAGTCAGTCCTCAGTCATCAGTCAGTCATCAGTTAGTCCTCAGTCAGTCAGTCAGTCCTCAGTCAGTCAGTCCTCAGTCAGTCATTCAGTCAGTCAGTCAGTCATTCAGTCAGTCAGTCAGTCAGTCCTCAGTCATCAGTCAGTCAGTCCTCATTCATTCAGTCCTCAGTCAGTCAGTCAGTCAGTCCTCAGTCATTCAGTCAGTCCTCAGTCAGTCAGTCAGTCCTCAGTCAGTCAGTCAGTCCTCAGTCAGTCAGTCAGTCCTCAGTCATCAGTCAGTCAGTCAGTCAGTCAGTCAGTCAGTCCTCAGTCAGTCAGTCCTCAGTCATCAGTCAGTCATCAGTCAGTCCTCAGTCAGTCCTCAGTCAGTCCTCAGTCAGTCAGTCCTCAGTCAGTTAGTCAGTCAGTCCTCAGTCCTCAGTCAGTCCTCAGTCAGTCAGTCAGTCAGTCAGTCAGTCAGTCATTCAGTCAGTCAGTCAGTCAGTCATCAGTCAGTCAGTCCTCATTCATTCAGTCCTCAGTCAGTCAGTCAGTCAGTCCTCATTCATTCAGTCCTCAGTCAGTCAGTCAGTCAGTCCTCAGTCATTCAGTCAGTCCTCAGTCAGTCAGTCAGTCCTCAGTCATCAGTCAGTCAGTCAGTCTGTCCTCAGTCATCAGTCAGTCAGTCAGTCAGTCCTCAGTCATCAGTCAGTCAGTCCTCAGTCAGTCAGTCAGTCCTCAGTAAGTCAGTCAGTCCTCAGTCAGTCAGTCCTCAGTCAGTCAGTCAGTCCTCAGTAAGTCAGTCAGTCCTCAGTCAGTCAGTCCTCAGTCAGTCATCAGTCAGTCAGTCAGTCAGTCCTCAGTCAGTCAGTCCTCAGTCAGTTAGTCAGTCAGTCCTCAGTCAGTCAGTCAGTCAGTTAGTCCTCAGTCAGTCAGTCCTCAGTCAGTCAGTCAGTCAGTCAGTCCTCAGTCAGTCAGTCAGTCAGTCAGTCAGTCAGTCCTCAGTCAGTCATCAGTCAGTCAGTCAGTCAGTCCTCAGTAAGTCAGTCCTCAGTCAGTCAGTCAGTCAGTCAGTCAGTCAGTCAGTCAGTCAGTCAGTCCTCAGTCAGTCAGTCAGTCAGTCAGTCAGTCCTCAGTCAGTCAGTCCTCAGTCAGTCAGTCCTCAGTCAGTCATCAGTCAGTCAGTCAGTCCTCAGTCAGTCAGTCCTCAGTCAGTCAGTCCTCAGTCAGTTAGTCAGTCAGTCCTCAGTCAGTCAGTCAGTTAGTCCTCAGTCAGTCAGTCCTCAGTCAGTCAGTCAGTCAGTCAGTCAGTCAGTCCTCAGTCAGTCAGTCCTCAGTCAGTCAGTCCTCAGTCAGTCAGTCCTCAGTCAGTCAGTCCTCAGTCAGTCAGTCCTCAGTCAGTCAGTCAGTCAGTCAGTCAGTCAGTCAGTCCTCAGTCAGTCCTCAGTCAGTCAGTCCTCAGTCAGTCCTGTCAGTCAGTCAGTCCTCAGTCAGTCAGTCCTCAGTCATCAGTCAGTCCTCAGTCAGTCAGTCAGTCCTCAGTCATCAGTCAGTCCTCAGTCATCAGTCAGTCCTCAGTCAATCAGTCAATCAGTCAGTCCTCAATCACAGTCAATCATTCAGTCAGTCAGTCAATCCGCAGTCAGTCAGTCCTCAGTCAGTCAGTCCTCAGTCAGTCAGTCCTCAGTCAGTCAATCATTCAGTCAGTCAGTCAGTCAGTCCTCAGTCAGCCCTCATTCATCAGTCAGTCAGTGAGTCCTCAGTCAGTCAGTCCTCAGTCATCAGTCAGTCAGTCAGTCAGTCCTCAGTCAGTCAGTCAGTCAGTCAGTCAGTCCTCAGTCAGTCAGTCCTCAGTCATCAGTCCTCAGTCAGTCAGTCAGTCCTCAGTAAGTCAGTCAGTCCTCAGTCAGTCAGTCCTCAGTCAGTCCTCAGTCAGTCAGTCCTCAGTCAGTTAGTCCTCAGTCAGTTAGTCAGTCAGTCCTCAGTCAGTTAGTCCTCAGTCAGTTAGTCAGTCAGTCCTCAGTCAGTCAGTCCTCAGTCAGTTAGTCAGTCAGTCAGTCCTCAGTCAGTTAGTCAGTCAGTTAGTCCTCAGTCAGTCAGTCAGTCAGTCCTCAGTCAGTCAGTCCTCAGTCAGTCAGTCCTCAGTCAGTCAGTCCTCAGTCAGTCAGTCCTCAGTCAGTCAGTCCTCAGTCAGTCAGTCCTCAGTCAGTCAGTCAGTCAGTCAGTCAGTCAGTCCTCAGTCAGTCCTCAGTCAGTCAGTCCTCAGTCAGTCAGTCCTCAGTCAGTCAGTCCTCAGTCAGTCAGTCCTCAGTCAGTCCTCAGTCAGTCAGTCCTCAGTCAGTCCTCAGTCAGTCCTCAGTCAGTCCTCAGTCATCAGTCAGTCCTCAGTCAGTCAGTCAGTCCTCAGTCAGTCAGTCAGTCCTCAGTCAATCAGTCAATCAGTCATTCAGTCATTCAGTCAGTCCTCAATCACAGTCAATCATTCAGTCAGTCAGTCAATCCGCAGTCAGTCAGTCCTCAGTCAGTCAGTCCTCAGTCATCAGGCAGTCAGTCCTCAGTCAGTCAGTCCTCAGTCATCAGTCAGTCCTCAGTCAGTCAATCATTCAGTCAGTCAGTCAGTCAGTCCTCAGTCAGCCCTCATTCATCAGTCAGTCAGTGAGTCCTCAGTCAGTCAGTCCTCAGTCCTCAGTCAATCAGTGAGTCCTCAGTCATCAGTCAGTCAGTCAGTGAGTCAGTCACTCAGTCAGAGTGACACTAGCAATAAACTTATTTAGACATTCATGTATTCTGTATGTCTGGGTGTCTGGTAGGCTGTACCCAGAACACATTTTTCACACCACCTATGTTGATCTCTAGATGTGATGAAGGATTGGAGGGGGTGGGGTGACTTGGTACAGGTGACAGGAGTAAACTCCCACACACCATTACCTCTGCATGTGACATTTACTGTCCACGTTTCATTCTGTGACCTTTTCCAAGCCACGACAACCAAAATGTTGACAATAAACAGCACGTGTCTCCTGAATGCAGGAGTGGTCATGTCTCACCACCAGTCACCCTGCAGTAGAAACCCTTCTCCACAGGGTATTGCACTGTAGAACCTAGCTTGTGGAAGCTCTTGCAACAGGTCAGTATCAATGCTAGGATTTGATATTCTGATTTCAAAAGGTGTCTGGTTGTCTTTGGTTTCCACATCAATCCTTGGATTAACTAACCAGTGAGTCAAAAACTACACCTTTGTGTCAGAACATAATATGCAATTGTGGGGACCAAAAAGAACAAAGTAGAAAATATAGCAGGCAAATCATGATTAGAAATCATAATGCATGGCGGCATAAGAAAATATTGACATCTTCATCATGGACTTCTGAACCACAACTTGGTTCAGTGAGAACCACCACTCATGTTTCTTTCTCTTGTCTAGTGTTGACTGCCCCGTAGCTCCCACCCCCTGTCCTTAGTTTCCTGGCCTGTATTATTTCCACGGATGCCTTCTTGCCGTTACTGGCCAGGCCCATCCAGCACATGAGATTCATGAAGCATGTGGTGGGGTTGAAACGCAGCCGGAACTCACTGGCAGAGTAGTCAAAGGGGAATGTGTGGTGAAAGTTATGGAAACCTTCACCTAGGGGGATGTGGATGGGGGATGGGTAGGGAGTGGAAGTACAAATGTTAGATGCATTCTTTTGCATACAATTCCAATCATTTCAATCCATTAATTTGAATCTTACAATATCCGACAATACAAAGTAGAATCACTAAAGGAGGGACCATAGATATAACAACATTATGAGACACTACAGTAGAATAAATTGTTTATGAGTTAATAACATGTTATAACAGGTCATAGCCAGACTCACCGATAGCTCCGAAGGTGACCCAGTGGTTCTCCCGGGGGCTGATGTTCTGGTCGTACGGTCGGTTCCCGTACATGTGGGCGGCGCTGTTCACCAGCCAGGTGACATTGAGCGAGACGGTGTAAAGCAAGATGGACGCCAGGAAGTAGGAGTTCCACGGTGTCTCGCCCCAGAAGTACCAGGGAACCATGGTGGGAACCAGGAAGCACATTATCAGGACCGTGGTCTTATAGTACCTGGGATAGAATAGTGTCAAAAGAAAGGTAGAGGAGAAGAGAGGAGAGGGAATAGAAGAAAGGAGAGTCGATGGAAGACAGGAGAGGAGAAGAGCAGAGATGAGCGGAGAGGAGAATATCTTATAGGGCTTATCCAGAGTAATTTATGACTTACAGAAGTGATCATCAAGCAGATTCAGCCATGGGACGATTTTTTCTTGAGCGGATAATTAGGGGACCGGAACATAATTACAAATAATTTGTAGACTGCAAATTGTCCAGAAGAAGCCCAAACAAATTTTAAGTTTGACTAAAACATAATAATTTCAAACCTAGATTACATTTGTATACGATCACGTCATGTCACTCTATTATGCGTGGGAAAACTTGGAAACAGATTTCTTAAAGGAAAATGACCTGGTGATTTTTTTTACAGTCTTATGTCCAACAATGAAAATTCTACAAAAAACAACAACATTGGGGGGCCAAATAAAACCACCCGTGGGCCAGTTGGGGAACCCTGACTTACAGGAAGACAAGTGCAAAGCTAGGGTGTTGTTGTGTTCTGATCAATCAAACAGGGCTAGAGCTAGGGGTCAATGTGAAATGGGGCAGTGGACCCACTTTCTATGAAACTGGACGACGGGATCAGCCAAGAGGTCAGTAACGTCCAGCTTCTTTCCCTTCTCGATGACATCACAGTGTTTACGCACAAACAGCCAGCCAATGTGAGCAAAGAAGAAGCCTCGTGTTGCATTGTGGGGGTCTGCATCTGTCTCTGAGAACTTGTGGTGCACACGGTGGTCTCTCGCCCACTCATAGATGTCATTCTTTGGAGGAGAGAGGAGGAAAAAGATGTGTGGAAATGTGTGAAGTGAACTTTTTGAATCCTGCATTCAGGCAAATTTTCCATAAAGAGGACAGTCTCTCACAGTGCACCTTGGTAGTCATGACAACACTACTATTCTTTCTGTCCAGCAGACCCCCCACAGCAGCCATCGTCTCCCTGCGTTAGATGGCTCTATTGCTTTGTCATAATTAGAAACCAGTGATGTAATATAGTTCAGGTCCTAGGACGAGACTGAGAGCACAGTGGTCAGCAACTTAATTAGAATCATTAACCTGAAACTCAAATCAAATGGAGTCATAGGTTCCAGAGGGGAGTTTTGTCTATAGTTGTTGTTTTACAGGATTAGCCATAGTAGTATGGTGCCCCTGGAGCAAATGATGGTTAAGTACCTTGCTCAAGGGCACATCGACAGATTTTTCACCTTGTCGGCTCAGGTATTCGAACCCACAACCTTTCGGTTACTGGCCCAACACTCTAACCACTAGGCTACCTGCCGCCTCTCAGAGACATTTTGGAAGAAATAGCTTTTGATTTGTAGAAGTAAAAGTAAATAATTAATATCCACCTGTTTCTTTTATGTCTTTTATGTGTCTGAAAGGGCAGAAAGACCAGCAATACTACATTGAAGCTGTATCTTCATCCCTGTGCTTTATGAAGGTTCTCTATAATGATTCTGTCACGACTCCCACCGAAGGTGGCTCCCCTGCCTGTTCGGGAGGTGCTCGGCGGTCGTCGTCACCGGTTTACTAGCCGCCACCGATCCCTTTTCCCTTTTCTGTTTGTTTTGTTTTATTAGTTGCACCTGTGTCCTATTATGTTTTCCTGATGGGCGTCCCTTATTTAAGGCTAGCAAACCCGCCCTTGTTTTGTGCGGGATTATTCTAGTGTTACTTGTTGTGTTGTTGGGTGTGTTCATGCTCCGGATCTGGTACCCTGTGTTTTAGGTTGGTCCGTATTTTCGCGCCCTGTGTTTGGGCATTGTATTTTGGTGCCACATTAAAGTGCACTTCTCCCTTGGAACTCTCTGCGCCTGATTCCTACCTCACACACCTAGTCTATCGTGACAGATTCGACTTGCCCAAAACAGTGGCGGCTAATTAAAATTAAAATTCCCACCTGGACTAATTAACAAATATCTTCAGAGGTTGTCAACAACTGAGGGAGAGAGGGATGGAGGACACGTGAACAGCTGAGGGAGAGAGGGATGGAGGACACCTGAACAGCTGAGGGAGAGAGGGATGGAGGACACTTGAACAGCTGAGGGAGAGAGGGATGGAGGACACTTGAACAGCTGAGGGAGAGAGGGATGGAGGACACTTCAACAGCTGAGGGAGAGAGGGATGGAGGACACTTCAACAGCTGAGGGAGAGAGGGATGGAGGACACTTCAACAGCTGAGGGAGAGAGGGATGGAGGACACTTCAACAGCTGAGGGAGAGAGGGATGGAGGACACTTCAACAGCTGAGGGAGAGAGGGATGGAGGACACTTCAACAGCTGAGGGAGAGAGGGATGGAGGACACCTGAACAGCTGAGGGAGAGAGGGATGGAGGACACCTGAACAGCTGAGGGAGAGAGGGATGGAGGACACTTCAACAGCTGAGGGAGAGAGGGATGGAGGACACCTGAACAGCTGAGGGAGAGAGGGATGGAGGACACTTCAACAGCTGAGGGAGAGAGGGATGGAGGACACCTGAACAGCTGAGGGAGAGAGGGATGGAGGACACTTCAACAGCTGAGGGAGAGAGGGATGGAGGACACTTCAACAGCTGAGGGAGAGAGGGATGGAGGACACTTCAACAGCTGAGGGAGAGAGGGATGGAGGACACTTCAACAGCTGAGGGAGAGAGGGATGGAGGACACCTGAACAGCTGAGGGAGAGAGGGATGGAGGACACTTCAACAGCTGAGGGAGAGAGGGATGGAGGACACTTCAACAGCTGAGGGAGAGAGGGATGGAGGACACCTGAACAGCTGAGGGAGAGAGGGATGGAGGACACCTGAACAGCTGAGGGAGAGAGGGATGGAGGACACTTCAACAGCTGAGGGAGAGAGGGATGGAGGACACTTCAACAGCTGAGGGAGAGAGGGATGGAGGACACTTCAACAGCTGAGGGAGAGAGGGATGGAGGACACCTGAACAGCTGAGGGAGAGAGGGATGGAGGACACCTGAACAGCTGAGGGAGAGAGGGATGGAGGACACTTCAACAGCTGAGGGAGAGAGGGATGGAGGACACTTCAACAGCTGAGGGAGAGAGGGATGGAGGACACCTGAACAGCTGAGGGAGAGAGGGATGGAGGACACCTGAACAGCTGAGGGAGAGAGGGATGGAGGACACTTCAACAGCTGAGGGAGAGAGGGATGGAGGACACCTGAACAGCTGAGGGAGAGAGGGATGGAGGACACTTGAACAGCTGAGGGAGAGAGGGATGGAGGACACTTCAACAGCTGAGGGAGAGAGGGATGGAGGACACTTCAACAGCTGAGGGAGAGAGGGATGGAGGACACTTGAGAAAAGAGGAAGAGTAGAATAAAGGAGGAGAGGTACTTCGACAGTATTTGATTTGGAAAACAATGGTTGATTAAGCCGATAAACCCTGTTGTTACATCCTGTTGTTATGGTTGGATGCTGAAGGGTTGCTGGGTTGCTGCTGTAGTTTTATCATTGTATGCATTCATCACTTAATGTGAATAAGAAATAATAAGAAAATGAACTTGAACTAACCTGGAAGGACATGGAGTTGGCGGCTGCGAGGAAGACTTTGAGAGGGAGCTTGGCTCTGTAGGAGCGGTGGCTCCACAGCCGATGGACCCCTGCTGTCACGATGAAACACACAGGCTGTAACGATGAAACACACAGGCTGTAACACACACACCAGAAAACACAACAGAGCCATTTAAAAACCGAAAGGGTGAATACCAGCTTGTTACACACCAGAGGAAACAATATATAAATATTCCAAAACATGGTTATGTATACAAGGCACTAAATTAATACTGAAAAAAAGCACGGCTAACGAATACACTTTTTTGCCTAAATAAAAAGCCTTATGTTTTGGGCAAGTCGAACACTACACGTCACTGAGTAATTTTCGAGCATGGGGTTGGCTGCATCATGGTATGTGTATGCTTGACATCGGCAAAGACTGGGGAGTTTTTCAGGAGGAAAAGAAACAGGATGGAGCTAAACACAGGCAAAATCCTAGAGGATAACCTGCTTCAGTCTGCTTTACACCAGACACTGGGAGAGGTATTCACCTTTCAGAAAGACAACAACCTACAACAAATCTACACTCAATTCAGATTGACAGTGTTTAATAGTCACATGTACAGGGATGCATGTGTGATTGCAGGGTACAGTAAACATCTTAGGCTCTGAGCCCGAACATGCAGGACTAAGTTAAATAAAACAATTCAAATGTTCATTAAAAAACAACAATAGAAATAGCAGTATACACAGTACATAAGACAGTGAATCCTCCTCATTACATTTTTTAAAATAAAATCTCCTTGAAAATTTATGGCAAGACTTGAAAATGGCCGTCTAGCCATGATCCCCAACACTTTGACAGAGCTTTTTTACGTAACACAATTTTTCCTTAACTTCTTAAAGCATTGTTGGTTAAGGCCTTGTAAGTAAGCATTTCACTGTGAGGTCTACCTACACCTGTTGTATTCGGCGCATGTAACAAAAAAAATTACATTTGATTTGATTTGAATAATTTAGAAAATAATAATTGAGCAAACATTGCACAATCCAGGGGAGCAAAACACTTAGAGACTTACCCAGAAAGACTCAGCTGTGATCGCTGTCAAAGACTTACCCAGAAAGACTCAGCTGTGATCGCTGTCAAAGACTTACCCAGAAAGACTCAGCTGTGATCGCTGTCAAAGACTTACCCAGAAAGACTCAGCTGTGATCGCTGTCAAAGACTTACCCAGAAAGACTCAGCTGTGATCGCTGTCAAAGACTTACCCAGAAAGACTCAGCTGTGATCGCTGTCAAAGACTTACCCAGAAAGACTCAGCTGTGATCGCTGTCAAAGACTTACCCAGAAAGACTCAGCTGTGATCGCTGTCAAAGACTTACCCAGAAAGACTCAGCTGTGATCGCTGTCAAAGACTTACCCAGAAAGACTCAGCTGTGATCGCTGTCAAAGACTTACCCAGAAAGACTCAGCTGTGATCGCTGTCAAAGACTTACCCAGAAAGACTCAGCTGTGATCGCTGTCAAAGACTTACCCAGAAAGACTCAGCTGTGATCGCTGTCAAAGACTTACCCAGAAAGACTCAGCTGTGATCGCTGTCAAAGACTTACCCAGAAAGACTCAGCTGTGATCGCTGTCAAAGACTTACCCAGAAAGACTCAGCTGTGATCGCTGTCAAAGACTTACCCAGAAAGACTCAGCTGTGATCGCTGTCAAAGACTTACCCAGAAAGACTCAGCTGTGATCGCTGTCAAAGACTTACCCAGAAAGACTCAGCTGTGATGGCTGTCAAAGACTTACCCAGAAAGACTCAGCTGTGATGGCTGTCAAAGACTTACCCAGAAAGACTCAGCTGTGATGGCTGTCAAAGACTTACCCAGAAAGACTCAGCTGTGATCGCTGTCAAAGACTTACCCAGAAAGACTCAGCTGTGATCGCTGTCAAAGACTTACCCAGAAAGACTCAGCTGTGATCGCTGTCAAAGACTTCCCCAGAAAGACTCAGCTGTGATCGCTGTCAAAGACTTACCCAGAAAGACTCAGCTGTGATCGCTGTCAAAGACTTCCCCAGAAAGACTCAGCTGTGATCGCTGTCAAAGACTTCCCCAGAAAGACTCAGCTGTGATCGCTGTCAAAGACTTCCCCAGAAAGACTCAGCTGTGATCGCTGTCAAAGACTTCCCCAGAAAGACTCAGCTGTGATCGCTGTCAAAGACTTCCCCAGAAAGACTCAGCTGTGATCGCTGTCAAAGACTTCCCCAGAAAGACTCAGCTGTGATCGCTGTCAAAGACTTCCCCAGAAAGACTCAGCTGTGATCGCTGTCAAAGACTTCCCCAGAAAGACTCAGCTGTGATCGCTGTCAAAGACTTCCCCAGAAAGACTCAGCTGTGATCGCTGTCAAAGACTTACCCAGAAAGACTCAGCTGTGATCGCTGTCAAAGACTTACCCAGAAAGAATCAGCTGTGATCGCTGTCAAAGACTTACCCAGAAAGAATCAGCTGTGATCGCTGTCAAAGGTGATTCTAACATATATTGACTCGGGAGGAATATTATTGTTTAATTTTAC
The DNA here is from genome assembly GCF_023373465.1 of Oncorhynchus keta. Lineage (NCBI taxonomy): Eukaryota > Metazoa > Chordata > Actinopteri > Salmoniformes > Salmonidae > Oncorhynchus > Oncorhynchus keta. The sequence continues at coordinate 39,952,623 of NC_068432.1, forward strand.
ATCCGCTTTAATATTGCAAAGTATTGTGTACATTACTAACAAAAAAATATATTTGTAACACTTTGTAACACAATAACATGTGAAGAAATCCAAGGATGTCACGCCCTGACCATAGATATACTTTTTTATTCTCTATTTTGGTTAGGTCGGGGTGTGACTAGGGGGGGTGTACTTAATCTAGGTTGTTTATGTCTATGTTGGCCTGGTATGGTTCCCAATCAGAGGCAGCTGTTTGTCGTTGTCTCTTATTGGGGATCCTATTTAGGCAGCCATTTCCCCACTGTGTTTTGTGGGATCTTGTTTTTGTGTTGTTGCCTGTGAGCACTCCGGAACGTCACGCTTCATTTGTTCTTTGTTTTTGTGCGTTTCATTAAAAATACATGTGGAACCCATTTCGCGCTGCACTTTGGTCTGAGTATGCTTACGACGATCGTGACAAAGGGGGGTGGGGGGTAGACTTTCTATTTTTTATTTTTTTTAATTTTACCTTTATTTAACTAGGCAAGATCAGTTAAGAACAAATTCTTATTTTCAATGACGGCCTAGGAACAGTGGGTTAACTGCCTGTTCAGGAGCAGAACGACAGATTTGTACCTTGTCAGCTCAGGGGTTTGAACTTGCAACCTTCCGGTTACTAGTCCAACGCTCTAACAATTAGGCTACGCTGCCGCCCCACTGAGCACTGTATATATATATATATATATTGAACAAAAATATACATGCAACAATTTCAAAGATTTTACAGAGTTACAGTTCATATGAGGAAATCAATCAACTGAAAAAAATGTATTAGGACCTAATCTATGGATTTCACGACTGGGAATCCAGATATGCATCTGTTGGTCACAGATACCTTACAAAAACGGGCCTCACAATGGGCCTCAGGATCTCTTCACGGTATTTCTGTGCATTCAAATTGCCATCAATAAAATGCAATTGTGTTCATTGTTTGTAGTTTATGCCTGTCCACACCATAACCCCACCTCCACCATGGGGCATTCTGTTCACAATGTTGACATCAGCAAACCTCTTGCCCACACAACGCTATACATGTGGTCTGTGGTTGTAAGGCCAGTTGTATATGTACTGACAAATTCTCTAAAACGACATTAGAGTCAGTTTATGGTAGAGAAATTAACAATCAATTATCTGGCAACAGCTCTGGTGGACATTCCTGCAGTCAGCATGTCAATTGCACACTCCCTCAAAACTTGAGACATCTGTGGCATTGTGTTGTGTGACAAAACTGCACATTTTTGAGTGATCTTTCATTGTCCCCAGCACAAGGTGCACTTGTGTAATGATCATGCTGCTTAATCAGCATTTTGATATGCCACACCTGTCAAGTGGAAGGATTATCATGGCAAAGGAGCAGTGCTTACTAACATGGATGTAACCAAATTTGTTCACCAAATTTGAGAAATACAATTTTTGTGCGTATGTAACATTTCTGGGATCTTTGATTTCATCTCATGAAACATGAGACCAACACATTACATGTTGTGTTTATATTTTTGTTCAGTATAGATTAGTCTCACTGAAATTAAATCGCTTTTGCAAGAGAGGCAGGGTCAGCAGTGTATTACATGTTACAGGTGGATACCAGGCTGAGAGTTTAGGCTTAACCAAATATATCTGTAAGGCACACAGGTCACAAAAATAGGTGCTTTTGAATAACGTGGCCATAGATGATTGATAAATGAAGATAGTTCACTCAGGCAGTTTGTCATTGAACAAAAATGGTTGGTTCTGGTCTACTTAAATGGATGTCTTTATAGCAGCTGGGTCTGGTATACTTAGTTAACTGACATTCATTGAACCATAAAAAAAATACAGCAAGTGGAGTGTCTCGCTTCCTCTTCCGTCTCTGATGTGGCCTCATATAGTGGAGGCTATGCAGCTAAAAATAGTGTCCCCTGTGTTCAAACGATGAATTACTAGACTAATGAAAAGGGTTCCACTTGGAAAGCTATGCTGTCTGGTGTCTCATGGAATTGATTCCAGGAACTGTGCATCACTATGACTGACTGACAAACACCCATCCAGAGTGCGACCCAGACAGACACTGCCCATAGAGGGCTGGACAAACTGGGATTGGTTCAGCTTCAACGCTTTCCAGGAAAATAAACAAATGACAGATTATGGTAATCCCTTAATATCTTAATAGTTCAAAATGGGGATGCAGCCAATAATAATATGCTCATTTGGCAGACGATAACACAACTTGATTTTAAATTAGTTTAAATTAGTTCTGGATATTGCCTAACATATATTCATATTTTAGGTAATCAATACACTTCCTCACTTGATCTTTTTAACAGGTTTCATTTAGAAATGCTTATAAAACAAGACCCTGGTTGTATAGCGAGTTCCCCAATTCAGATGCCCGCTGTTTCTGACATGGAGAGTACTTGATGCCATTACACTTTAAAGGCACAATCTGTTCATGCTGTTCAATTGTCATCTGAAAAGCTCTCACAGCAAAAAGAATATACATCAACATATCTACATATTTGTTGACTTGGATGTAACACCTCTTACATGAGAATACCTTTTAGTTATGAAATCATAGGAATTACTGTATCTAAAGCTGATAGTTACAGTGTACCAAAACAAAAAGCTGATAGTTACAGTGTGCCAAAACAAAAAGCTGATCGTTACAGTGTACCAAAACAAAAAGCTGATAGTTACAGTGTAACAAAACAAAAAGCTGATCGTTACAGTGTACCAAAACAAAAAGCTGATAGTTACAGTGTACCAAAACAAAAAGCTGATAGTTACAGTGTACCAAAACAAAAAGCTGATAGTTACAGTGTACCAAAACAAAAAGCTGATAGTTACAGTGTGCCAAAACAAAAAGCTGATAGTTACAGTGTACCAAAACAAAAAGCTGATAGTTACAGTGTACCAAAACAAAAAGCTGATCGTTACAGTGTAACAAAACAAAAAGCTGATAGTTACAGTGTAACAAAACAAAAAGCTGATAGTTACAGTGTACCAAAACAAAAAGCTGATCGTTACAGTGTACCAAAACAAAAAGCTGATAGTTACAGTGTACCAAAACAAAAAGCTGATAGTTACAGTGTACCAAAACAAAAAGCTGATAATTACAGTGTAACAAAACAAAAAGCTGATAATTACAGTGTAACAAAACAAAAAGCTGATAGTTACAGTGTAACAAAACAAAAAGCTGATAGTTACAGTGTACCAAAACAAAAAGCTGATAGTTACAGTGTAACAAAACAAAAAGCTGATAGTTACAGTGTACCAAAACAAAAAGCTGATAATTACAGTGTAACAAAACAAAAAGCTGATAGTTACAGTGTAACAAAACAAAAAGCTGATAGTTACAGTGTAACAAAACAAAAAGCTGATAGTTACAGTGTAACAAAACAAAAAGCTGATAATTACAGTGTAACAAAACAAAAGCTGATAGTTACAGTGTAACAAAACAAAAAGCTGATAGTTACAGTGTAACAAAACAAAAAGCTGATAGTTACAGTGTAACAAAACAAAAAGCTGATAGTTACAGTGTAACAAAACAAAAAGCTGATAGTTACAGTGTAACAAAACAAAAAGCTGATAGTTACAGTGTAACAAAACAAAAAGCTGATAGTTACAGTGTAACAAAACAAAAAGCTGATAGTTACAGTGTAACAAAACAAAAAGCTGATAGTTACAGTGTAACAAAACAAAAAGCTGATCGTTACAGTGTACCAAAACAAAAAGCTGATAGTTACAGTGTAACAAAACAAAAAGCTGATCGTTACAGTGTAACAAAACAAAAAGCTGATCGTTACAGTGTACCAAAACAAAAAGCTGATCGTTACAGTGTACCAAAACAAAAAGCTGATCGTTACAGTGTACCAAAACAAAAAGCTGATCGTTACAGTGTACCAAAACAAAAAGCTGATAGTTACAGTGTACCAAAACAAAAAGCTGATAGTTACAGTGTAACAAAACAAAAAGCTGATAATTACAGTGTAACAAAACAAAAAGCTGATAGTTACAGTGTAACAAAACAAAAAGCTGACAGTTACAGTGTAACAAAACATTATTACGTGATAGCTCCCGTTATAACGTGATAGTTCCCGTTAAAATCAGCTGGTTAATTTTTTTAAAAAGTTGGTTCTTTGATTAAATATGAATCTATAAAACAGAAGCGGAAATGCAACTAACATGCTGTTGGTCATCAGGAATATTGGCAAGCACTTTTTATGATTTTGATTACATTGATTAGTATGATCTGGTCAGGCCCGGTGGCAGACATTTCCGGGCAGTATTTATATAAGGTAGCAGAGCAGAGCTGTCTATTTAAATTCACCTTCACCTTCCATGAAACAGGTACTGTCTGGATTATATCGAAAATCAAATCAAGAGTCGGCTTTCTATTCCGCAACAAAGCCTCCTTCACTCACGCCGCCAAGCTTACCCTAGTAAAACTGACTATCCTACCGATCCTCGACTTCGGCGATGTCATCTACAAAATGGCTTCCAACACTCTACTCAGCAAACTGGATGCAGTCTATCACAGTGCCATCCGTTTTGTCACTAAAGCACCTTATACCACCCACCACTGCGACTTGTATGCTCTAGTCGGCTGGCCCTCGCTACATATTCGTCGCCAGACCCACTGGCTCCAGGTCATCTACAAGTCCATGCTAGGTAAAGCTCCGCCTTATCTCAGTTAACTGGTCACGATGGCAACACCCATCCGTAGCACACGCTCCAGCAGGTGTATCTCTCTGATCATCCCTAAAGCCAACACCTCATTTGGCCGCCTTTCGTTCCAGTACTCTGCTGCCTGTGACTGGAACGAATTGCAAAAATCGCTGAAGTTGGAGACTTTTATCTCCCTCACCAACTTCAAACATCAGCTATCTGAGCAGCTAACCGATCGCTGTTGCTGTACATAGTCTATTGGTAAATAGCCCACCCATTTTCACCTACCTCATTCCCATACTGTTTTTATACTGTTTTTATTTATTTACTTTTCTGCTCTTTTGCACACCAATATCTCTACCTGTACATGACCATCTGATCATTTATCACTCCAGTGCTAATCTGCAAAATTGTAATTATTCGCCTACCTCATGCCTTTTGCACACATTGTATATAGACTCCCCCCTTTTTTCTACTGTGTTATTGACTTGTTAATTGTTTACTCCATGTGTAACTCTGTGTTGTTGTCTGTTCATACTGCTATGCTTTATCTTGGCCAGGTCGCATTTGCAAATGAGAACTTGTTCTCAACTAGCCTACCTGGTTAAATAAAGGTGAAATAAAAAATAAATAAATAAAAATATCCTTCTGTGAATGAAACAAATACACTCTACAACATTTCCCAGAACCAACAGGGCACATGTGAGAGAACAGTAATTTGATAATGACAATGATAGCTAGGGAACTACTAATAGTACACTCGCACTCAACATTTAAATTAGTCATTTAGCAGACACTCTTATCCAGAGTGACTTACAGGAGCAATTAGGGTTAAGTGCCTTGCTCAAGAGCACATCGACAGATTTTTCACCTCGGGATTCGAATCAGTGACCTTTCGGTTACTGGACCAACGCTCTTAACTGCTAGGCTACCTGCCGCACCTCCCACAAATGTGTTGTTGTTACTGTACCTGTTTACACCTAATAAAGTCCCATTTCATTTAACAAGATCCTAATAACGTCGCACACTTCGGTTACCCCAGAAGGCCAGAAAGGGCCATGTTAATAAGTATCAGCCATATTTCAGAGGAGTAACAGTGTGTCAGTTGAGAAACGCTTCCTCAGCTTTCCCCACCCAGGGATATAGGTGAGAGATGCTTGGAACAGCAGCTGTTGACTGTCTGAAGGCTGTCTGCACTGTGCTCACTAAGCAGATAGATAGCACACACACTGACTCCTGCCTCCCTATGGCCTTATATTTGGACACTGTCTACGCAGCTGTCTGTCACTTACTCCATTTTAAGACCAGTTCCATATGGAGCCCTAGCTTCCTATGCTGGTCTCTAAACCTATACATGACATTTGATTGGCCATTTAAACTGAAATATGGCTTTGTTCCAATATCCACACTAGCATAGCACTTTAGAATACAGGTCCGATACATCGTTTTTTCTAAAGGGCAATTGTGATGTTGGAACAGGTCAAGTGACACCTCTGAGAACTGGCATGTTGTAGATGATTGGTGGATGGCGAGAGGGGCAGAGCCATGATCAGGCTGCGTACATGATGATCCGGTTGGTGGAGGAGGCAGCATGTACGAGGCAGGCGACCCCATAACTAACAGTACTCACTGTGGGTCTTTAACAAAAGTAACATACAAAAGTAACATACATTCTAATTTCTAGCAGTTCAGGAAATGTGAAATGGAAGCATTTTTCTCTGTTAATAATTACAATATATGGTAACAGTACAGACAAATGCTTCAACTTAGTTCAAAAGTACAGTTGTTGCCAAAGATATCGGCACTTTTTTCAAGTAACTCACAATTTGTTGAAATTGACCAAAGTATTTGGTCTCCACAATTCTTTATTTCACTGTCAATATTACAGAACCTTTGTTTGATTCAGAACTTAATATATCCATTTAAATCTAAAAAATAAACAGATGGCATTGACTAAATTAATATTCGGTAGCACAGCCTTTGGTCAAAATAACTGCAATCAAGCGCTTCCTATAGCCATCAATGAGCTTCCTGCACCTCTGTACTGGCAGTTTGATCCACTCATTTTGTGCAAACAGCTCCAATTCTCCCAGATTTGAAGGGTATCTTCTCCACACTGCAGTTTTCACATCTCTCCACAACTTTTGAATGGGATTTAGATCTGGACTCATTGCTGGCCACTTCAGAACAGTCCAGCATTTGATCTTGAACCATTCATTGGTGCTTTTTGAAGTGTGTTTGGGGCCCTGACCTCAACCCCATCGAACACCTTTGGGATAAACTGGAACGCCGACTGCGAGCCAGGCCTAATCACCCAACGTCAGTGCTCGTCCTCACTAATGCTCGTAGCTGAATGGAAGCAAGTCCACGCAGCAATGTTCCAACATCTAGTGGAAAGCCTTCCCAGAAGAGTGGAGGCTGTTCTGGCAGCAAAGGGGGGACCAACTCCATATTAATGCCCATGATTTTGGAATAAGATGTTTGACAAGCAGGTGTCCACATACTATTGGTCATGTAGTGTATGTCTATGGAGTATGCACTGTAGGCACCTGACCTGAGCCATAAGGGAAACTGGGCATCTACCACCCCACTATCAATTAGATTAGGCTACTTTGAAAACTATGTTGCAGGTGTGTGTGTGTGTGTTGAGATCACTGCAGCAGGCATCTTAATCCCCTAATGGCTCAGTCACATGAGTGAGAGAGGAGACAGAGCAGCACGCGCACACGTCATGACTTTTTAACGGTTGTAGGTAGGCTATTTAGATTGTCATTTTGGAGACACCTATTTTTTTCCCAAAAACATATTAACATGCTAGAACTGATGTCCATCAAGAAATAATGTCGGCAAATCACTGGAAAGCATACCACGGCTAACGGCTGTATACAGGTACTCCACATTGCATCATGCATAAGAAAAGCCCTTAGCCGTGGTATATTGGACATATACCACACCTCCTTGTGTCTTATTTCTTAATCATAACAGTCAAACGAGTTAAATCGACATCCATTGATGGAAAAGGATTTTGCAAGTTTTATAAAGGGTGAATTATGTTCTCTCATGCAACATATTAAAATTAATTTATGTCCCAACAATAATTATTTTGATAATAAACAAATGTAGTTTCTAACATTGTTACAGGTTACGTCGATAACATGATGGGAAAAGGGTTTATTGTATAAATGTGGGACCTCCTCTCTTGCTGCAAAACAAATGTTGGGCTAGTTCAGGCATTTAGGGAGGGTTCAGAAAGGTCATTGGTTAAGGAATTTTTACTAGACCTAACAACCCTGTTGGAGTGAGCTTCTCTTCTTCTCCCGCTTCGAACATGCAGTGTGCCTCGCAAAAGTTTGCTCTCCTCGTTATGAAATTATCAACTTTACTCTGTATATCTAAAAATGACCATACACAATGATTGATTCAAGCAAAAATTCTAATGTAAGCCTCGATCAGCATGTAGCCTACCTACAGCCAGATGAGAGTGGTCTCCGGTGGAAGCTTAATGTACTGTAGAAAATAAGCTAACAAATAACCTTGGTTGTCTCTCAACTAAAGGACTTATGCTTCATTTGGATCGGTTGCATTGGCATCTGCATATCGGTGAATCCTTACGTAACCCCAACTTGAGACGTTCCCTCTCCTATGTCTTAAAGGGCAATTCCACCACTTTTCAAACTCATATTCATTACCTCCAGCACAATACCAGAGTATACATGTGTGAAAAGTGCACGTTTCTACATCTTGTAGTAAAAAAAATAAAGTTCAAAAGTTATACCCCATGACAACAAAAGTTCAAATATATATTTTCAAGCACAGATTCACATGTTGAGCAAGACAATACCGTATTTTACTTCACATTTTTAAAGAATTAAAAAAATATATTTTCAACCACAGATCATAGAAACATGCTGATATGTCACATGTAGACACAGGTATGGTGCTGGAGATGATGAATATGAAGTTGAAAGTTGTGGAATTGACCTTTAAAAGGGATACTCTGGGATTTTGGACATCACGCCAGGCCCTCATCACCACTGCACTGATCAGCTGCAAATCAATAACCAATTATCAATATGATAATACACCTCCCTCTGCCAGTTCCTCAACACCCCCACTGATCAGCTGAAGAATGATATGTTGTCAATAATCAATGAGTAGAACAGTAGCCAATACCATGAATTAAAAACTACCTGATCACATGGCCGTGGCCCTCATCATGATAGAGGTACTCTTGTGATGGGAGAGGCTATACGGACAGACCCAAAATTCATGACGTATGTCACAAGTTAAGTGGAGACGAACGGATTCGGTTCAATCAGCTCAGTCAGTCGTCCTGATGAGCCCTCCCAAGATAGATAGTTTAGGTTTGCGGCTAGAAACTTCAGAGACAATTTAAAACTGGTCTGCTGAAGTTGGGAGTGTTCAGAATCATTCTGTTTATACTGAACTGCAAAAGCAATAAATGTGCTTTAGCTGTCTGTCACCCTGGCCTGACATTAGCTACACTATCTAGCTACTTCCCTCTAAGTTACTGCAAGACAGAAGTCCTCGGCAAGCGGGACCCGGGAGCGAAGGATACTGCACGGTGCTGTTGTGTTGCCGGCTTGCAGCGCAAACTCTCCCCATTGAGCAGTAGACTATCACGGTGACATCCAGATGGTTACTTCCAATATTACAAGTTATTTATCCTGTAGGCTGCTATACTATTCAAAATATAATTGAGTGTGGAACAAAATGTTCCACATTAGCTACCACCAGCCACCTGGGATACAGTCTCCCTGTGAAGCAACTGCTGCCCAGTGGGAAGCACCTTGCTACAACACCGTTGCATTGGTTATTCACACCAGCATGTCACGTTATGTTACTGTGTTTAGTTACCTTGGTGATCTTGCTGGGAGTCTTGGTTAAGTACTTCCTCTGTGTTTTCTCCAGATGCTCCGCCCCAATCTTCCTGGCAGCAATATCCTTGCTGGTGAAGCACTTTTTCTGCAAAGCAATGATGACGGCATGTTTCATTGCAGGTAACCATGATTGACAGAGGAAGAAGAATGATTACAAGCATCACCCACCGTTTGAAGCTTCCAGTCTGTTATTCGAACTCAATCAGGATGACAGAGTGATCTCCAGCCTTGTCCTCGTCAACACTCACACCTGTGTTAACGAGAGAGTCACTGACATGATGTCAGCTGGTCCTTTTGTGGCAGGGCTGAAATGCAATGGAAATCTTTTGGGGGGGGATTCAGTTAATTTGCATGGCAAAGAGGGACTTTGCAATTAATTGCAATTCATCTGATCATAAAATATCTTACAATTACAGTGTAGTGTTAATTACAGTGTAGTGTTAATGCACAGCATCAATCACGTACAAATCAACTTCATGTTATTGTCTAAAACAATCAGACATCTGAAATCAGAAAATTGGCTTATCAGAAATATGACAATATCTGATCGCCCTATTCTATGTAATTAGTGAATTATGAATGCAATTTAGTGCAAAGATTGAGAAAACATTTTTTTACAGAACTGTATAAATTTTATTTGCTTTGTATTTAGCTTACATTACAGTCACAACATCTTACATAGGCTTTACTCAATAGAAATCTGAAAATAATTAAAAGTACTTTAATTTTGGTGATATTGTGTTATAGTCAGGATAACATGAGATAAATAATTCCAGACAGACAGATGTTTACAAGAACGGTGACATAAGAAAAAAGACAAACATGATTTCACCTAAAAAGCAACAGGCAATGGTCACTTAACATACGATATACAATCAAACAACCAAGTAGTACTACTAAGCTGTTGCACAGGGGCTTTTATACATGGAGGGGCAGCAGGTAACAGATTTACACAGATCAGTTCAGTACAGAGATTCCCTCAGTGAAAAAAGCCTGATATTGCAAACATTGAGAAGGTACAAAGAAGGTTTATTGTTTTGTCTAGTGTACAGAGCACTGCCAGATGCCATGGGTTAGGTTACCTGATAGAAGGCTAGGTTTCTCCTGAAATATATAGATTTGATAGGAACTTTTCTGTTCACAGACAGAGCACAACTTTGCTGTTTAGTTTTATTGATAATATAAATGTATTTTTTGTTACATTTCTCTCTGTTAGAAGACAATCTAAAAACAATTTCCCACCACCTTTCAACATCAGATTAAGGGAGTGAGCTGGGCAGAGCACTTTCAGAGCAGCGTTCTGTTTGTGCTCAACTATTGGAAGCCCTTTGAAACATCCCACTTTGTGGGTTGACAATGGATACTAGGGCTGTATTCAATGAGGGGAGACTCAACAAATGTTACAAATAGAAATGTAACAGTGCCAATAATTCCAATCCTCTACCTGAAATACCACTGTATTAGTTCTACACAATACATTTCTATCTGAACGTTCTGTAACATTGCACCCTCCTGAACAGGGCCTAGAGAAATGTGTTTTATTAGGGATGCATCACGCTGCTCAAACCAATTGTTGATGCTCCTGTACAGCAATTTTGTAATAACCTGCAAGATCATCCCATACAATAAACAAAGTTTTCAGTGCATAGGGATGATTACAACTTTAAAAAGGATGTGTGATGGTTTATAACATGGTCATGCTCTTTTGGACAAGGGCAATCTATATCAACAAACGGCTGCTTTTTGATAGATCTTGAGCGTGTTTTAATAAGTATGTGTGAGTCTTCAACAACATTGGGGGAAACAATTGACAACGTAGTAAAAGTCCTTCAATGCCCTGAGCAGACTGGGGAACGTAAGGCAAAGGTATTCTGGGGGGAAATACATCTACTAATAACAGTATTTTAAAAACAACACCCAAACACACACAAGACTCACCCAATACAAAAACAGAGAGGGATCGGCTTTGTGAGGGGGAAATGTAGGCTGGCGCGACCCACATGACTCACAACACAGGGACAGCTGTCGTACACTGGTCTGGAAAGAAGGCCGTTAATGCAATATTCACTCAGAAATTGAGCAATGGCTTTGATTGGTTCAATCAAATGTGATTTTTTCCCCCTCAGAGGTTGAGACCTCTTGTTGTTTTTAAAATACAACCATTGTAATGGAAGGGGCAGCGCTCAGGGGGCTGTGTGGCCATGCATGTTGGTGTTTGAGTGAGAATAATACAGAAGAGAACCAACCAGTAAAAACACGGCCCTCCTCCTTATCAACGCATTGTGCCAACATGGAGGAGCCATTCCAGACTGAAGTCAGGAGGACTTGAGAGTTGTGTGTTAGCCAGACTAGTGGACATGATAATACGGGTTTTAGAAACACCACCCAGATGCTGTTGAACACATACCTGAAGACAGAGTTAGTGTGACACACAGAGGCCAAACCATGGGTTACCTGGTAGCCTAATCCATGATGACATTGTAGAAAAATGTTACCATGCCATATCATCAGCTCACTGTAGACTAAAGGCACTCTGCTATGCTAAAATAGTTGCAGTGCTCCTGACATACGGTGATACGATGGCTAGATTCATTATCCAATCCAACAATCTGCCCCTTGACAGTGATCCAACATGGATGTGTGCACTATTCTACATACATTACTCTACATCTTTGTTATTCACAAAGAAGTTAAAGTAGGGTCACTTAGATTCCAATATTCCTATTTACCTAATAAGTGGACAACTTTCCTACCTTCACAATTCATTTAGAGTACCATAAGCACTTTAGCAGAGCAAATAACTTGGATTTGATATTGTGAAACTTTACCCTACCTGAAAGTGTCAGAAACAGGACTGTATGCTACCCCAAAACCCAATCTGGTGAATGTAAATTTAAATAGTTACCAATTATTTGTTTAAAAATGGTAAATAGACTCCATATCCATGATAAAATCAAAAGCGGGAATTTAGAATTTGTTCCTAGACATTTTTATAAGCACAAGTTGAAACAGTGGTTGAGGAAAATAAATAGTGGGGGTATCTTGTGGGCTACAGTAAAAGCTAGCAACTGTAGAGAGATCAGCATCATGATTAGAACCTGGGCTACTAACTGAAGAATCATCAGAAATGATTAAAACATGTTAATATCACACCAGAGAGAAGGAGAGGGACAAACACAGCCATGATAAGATGGTAGAAAAAAAGTACATTAGAAGAAAAAACAAAACATGTAAAAATACCCATTATCAAAAAGTGTGCACGGTAAGTCTAAAACAACCCCCTTCCAAAAACACAAACAAACTGTGCTATTCCACTCAGTCAGAGGGTGCACCGAAACCAAGAACTGGTTAAAACCCAAATCCTGGTCCCGCTCGTTTGCTCTACCTTTGCACCTCTTTCTCTGCCAAGTCTCTCCCACAATCCTTGTTTTTTCAGGCAGGCATGGGGACAGCCCCTCCCTTCAGCCAAGTCTCTCCCACAATCCTTGTTTTTTCAGGCAGGCATGGGGACAGCCCCTTCCTTCAGCCAAGGCTGTTCCCACTAACTGTGAAGAAGGAGCAGCACCAGCGCCATAGCAATTAATGTCCCTTAGTTCTCCCAATGCTAGAGCTCTGAGGCTGGGTAAGCATTGCACAGGGCTGTCCTTGCCTCCTGGTGCTGGGTCTAGCTAGATAACAGTTGACGGGGCAGTCTACTCTCCTCCCAATCCAATGTCTATGGGGATAGCTAGCCTGGGAGACAGAGAAACCAAGGACCTCCCAGGGATCACCACCACTCGCCAGTACCAATGTTTAGCTCTGGGGCTTGGGGAGAAAGGGGGCCACCCTTTCAGTATCCCAGGAACGAGTTCTCTCTGCGCTGGGTGAGAGGCAAATCGAGAGAGCCCTTGGACCTAGCCTAGCAGTTGATGGAGGGACAGTCTGTCTTGCCCGCCGAGCTGATGATCCTCATGAGGCAGCGTCCAAACTCCTCCAGGATCATCCTCTCTGCGGTGGCCTGGGGCTGCTGGTTCAGCTCTGCCTGCTCAGCCTGCTCCAGCAGACACTCGCACGTCACCTCCGCCACCTCCTTCGTCACAAACGTATAGGGCATCCTGGTTGAGAGAGGATGAAGAGATTAGCCACTGCTCTAGAACAAGATACAGCATAGATGGGGAGTACAGAGCCGAGGCTGGAGAGAGGGGGAGCCGAGGCTGGAGAGAGGGGGGTGAGAGGGAGGAGGCGTTAAGGATAGAGAAAATAAATCTAGAGAAGATGCGTTGAGGAGAGGGGGTAGGTAGAGGGGGTGAGTAGAGAGGGGTGAGGCTGGAGAGGGCGAGTGTAGAGAGGGAGGGAGTCTTACCTCCCCCCTCCGCTGGTGATGGCGGGAGTGGTCCGTGTAAGCAGGTCTGAGATCTGTGATGACAGCTTGGTCTTGGCTGCCGTCTGTTGTTGAACTCTGACCTCAGCTGCGTCGGCCAGGTGCATCAGAGTCTTCCTCTCAGGGCTCTCTTCAAAGTTCTTACAGCCCACACACTTACAGGTAGACGAGCACATGATCTTGGCCTGGCAGAGAGAGTCTCAATAAATAAGCAGGCGTGACCAAGAACGTGGTGTGCTACTAGAAGGTCGGACCAGAAGCCTGGACCCACCGCTTCAGGGATAAGACTGGCCACACCTGATGTAAAGTGGCGTGCAACATATAATAGAACAGAGTACAACGTTATAGTCCACCCTGGACTTGAACAGTCTTTACGACCAGGTCCACCTCTACAAGGCAGCAATCCCAACTTTTGCCCGGACCCTGAAGGAAGTCACCCTCAACCGCAGCACCTCACACAGGAGCAACAGATATCCCACCAAGACACCATCTCAGACCTGCGAGACCCCTTCCAGAAGGACCTGCATCAAGAGAAGCCACGCCAAGAGGACATACACCCAGATCACAGCCCTTACCCCCAACCAGCTGAGACCCCCCCCAACAAACCCTGGCCACACCCTATATGGGCCCCGTCCCCCCCAACTAGTTAAATAAAGGTTCAATAAAAAAATAAAACAACTCCTGGAGCTCTGTTGCACGCTGGGTATGTACATAGTAAATGGTAGGCTTCGAGGAGACTCCTATGGTAGGTACACCTACAGCTCGTCCCTTGGCAGTAGTACTGTAGATTACTTTATCACCGACTTCAACCCAGTCTCTCAGAGTGTTCAGTCATCCCACTGACACCCCTATCAGCAAAATCATAGTTATGATTGAATATTGCTCTGTTCAAGTAGAGGCATCAAAGCCAAAGGAACTGCACAATATAACAAAAATGCTATAGATGGAATGAAAGTAGTGTAGAAACCTACCGAAAAAAACCAGAACAATTAGGCAACAGCAAATTTAATTCCTTTTAGATAACTTCCTGGATAAAACATTTCACTGTATTTAGTGAAGGTGTAAACTTGGCAGTAGAAAGCCTAAACAGTATATTTGACATTTCAGCTTCCCAAACCTAAAAATTGAGCAGGCAACCTAAGAAAATAAAAAAACAATGACAAATGGTTTGATGAAGAATGCAAAACCTACAAAAGAAATGGAGAAACCTGTCCAACCAAAAACAGATGCAGAAAACCTGAGCCTACACCTTCACTATGGTGAATCAATGAAACACTACAGAAAAAGGAACATCACGTCAGAAATCAACACAATGTCATTCAAGAATCCATGGAATCTAACCACTTCCGGGAAAATTGGAACAAACACGAAGAGTTAGTTAATTCAGAAAGTATTCAGACCCCTTCACATGTTCCACATTGTTACATTACAGCCATATTCTAAAATGGATTAAATACAATCCTCAATCAATAACCCATAATGACAAAGCGAAAACAGGTTTATGGACTTTTTTTGTTGTTGCAAAACAGAAATACCGTATTTACATAAATATTTAGACCCTTTGCTTTCAGACCTGAAATTGAACTTGGGTGCATCCTGTTTCCACTGATCTTCCTTGAGATGTTTTTATAACCTGATTTGGAAAAGCACACACATATAACATCCCACAGTTGACAGTGCATGTCAGAGCAAAAACCAAGCCATGAGGTGGAAGGAATTGTCCATAGAGCTCAGAGACAGGATTGTGTCGAGGCACAGAACTGGGGAAGGGTACAAAAAAAATGTCTGCAGCATTGATGGTCCCCAAGAACACAGTGGCCTCAATCGGGGGATTGTTGAAGAAATGAGTCTCCCTCACTTGATTAGAATATTATACGAAAAGCAATGCTCTCCATCCAACCTGACAGTGCTTGAGACGATTTGCAGAAAAGAATGGGAGAAACCCTAAATACAGGTGTGCCAAGCTTGTAGTGTCATACCCAAGAAGACTCAACGCTGTAATCGCTGCCAAAGATGCTTCAACAAAGTACTGAGTAAAGGGTCTGAATACTTACGTAAATGTAATATTTCCATTTAATTTTTTATAAGTTTGCTAAAATTTCTAAAAACCTCTTTTTGCTTTGTCATTATGGGGTATTGTGTGTAGATTGATGAGGGGGGGGGGGAACAATTGAATCCATTTTAGAATAAGGCTGTAACGTAACAAAATGTGTAAAAAGTCAAGGGGTCTGTATACTTTCGGAATGCACTGCAACTATTCAAAATGGAGATGTATGGATAACCACTTCTCCAATCCTTTTGTTTCTATAACAAAATTCAAACAGCAAAAAACATGTCCATGATCAAATACATATCTTAGAATAAGCTATTAAAGAATACCAGAACCAACTGGACTCTCCAGGAACATAAAAAAAAAATCAACAACCCAGTCAGTATCTGGGAAAAAAATACTTGACTCAGTTTTAGAACCACCCATTGCCCTCTACGGTTTGGGTCTGCTCACCAACAAAAAGAATTCACTAAATGGGACAAACACCAAATTGAGACACTGCATGAAGAATTCTGCAAAAACATCCTCCATGTCCAACGTAGAACACCAAATAATGAACGCAGAGCAGAATTAGGCCGATATCCCCTAATTATCAAAATCCAGAAAAGAGACGTTAAATTCTACAACCACCTAAAAAGGAAGCCATTTCCAAACCTTCCATAACAAAGCCATCACCTACAGAGAGATGAACCTGGAGAAGAGTTCCCTAAGCAAGCTGGTCCTGGGTCTCTGTGCACAAACACAAACACACCCCACAGAGCCCCAGGACAGCAACACAATTAGACGCAACAAAATCATGAGAAAACAAAAAGATAATTACTTGACACATTGGAAAGAGTTTACAAAAAAAGAGAACTAGAATGCTATTTGGCCCTAAACTGACTGACCCAAAATGAAGGAAAGCTTTGACAATATACAGACAGTAGCATAGCTTTGCTATTCAGAGAGATCGCAGTAGGCACAAAGTGCTCACTGCCCACAAAATGAGGTGGAAACTGAGCTGCACTTCCTAACCTCCCACCAAATGTTTGACCATATTAGACACATATTTCTCTGAGATTGGGGTGGCAGGTAGCTTAGTGGTTAGAGCGTTGGTCCAGTAACTGAAAAGTTGCTGGATCGAATCCCCGACAAGGTAAAAATCTGGTGTTCTGCCCTCGAACAAGGCAGTTAACCCATTGTTCCCCGGTAGGCCATCATTGTAAATAAGAATTTGTTCTTAACTGACTAGTTAAATAAAAAAAATGTAAAAAGATTGCACAGACCCACAAAGAATTTGAAAATAACTCATATCTACTGGGTGAAATACCAGTTTGCCATCAAAGCAGCAAGATTTGTGACCTGTTGCCACAAGAAAAGGCAACCAGTGAAGAACAAACACCATTGTAAATACAACCCATATTTCTGTTTATTTATTTTCCCTTTTGTACATCATTACAACACTGCACATAGCCATAATATGACATCTCCATTGCTTTGAAACTTTTGTGAGTGTAATGTTTACAGCTTGTACCATTTCACTTGCTTGACACACACAGAGCGAGAGCGTGAGAGCGAGCGAGAGAGAGACCCACCTCGTAACACTCGCAGTAGTTCTTCAGGCAGCCTGAGCGTTTACAGTTGCAGCCTTTGCTGTGTCTGCGGTCCGACTCGCCCTCTTTACCTTTACCGATCTTCGGCTTGAACGCCTCCGGGTTGCGGTCCAGACACGCCTGGGGAAATGATACACTCCTTTTAAAACAACTCTGTACACAAGGAGTCAGATATATTACACAAGGCCAAATCATATCACAAATCAAAGAGTACATTTGTCACACCAAGCTTTTCTTTCACATAAAGGAAGAATAAGGTGAGACAAATAAAGTTGAGTCAAATCTGAGGTCTTGTTCCTCACCTTGATGGCTTTAGCTCGGTCCGTCTCGTGTTCCAGGTTGTTGAAGCAGTTGGTACAGTTACAGTTCTGACAGAACTCCCCGTTGGCAAAACAGTCACAGTACCTGCAGAGAGAGCATTCAGACACAACATAGACAGCTAGAGGTTAGGCCCATCTCAAATGACGTCTACACGTCTAAATACAGGACATTTACTTTTTAAAGCAGGAATCCTTTTAAACATCAATAGTTGAGTAGGTTGAGTTCCCTGTAAGTTATTATAGTACGTACAGTTTGAGACACTGAGATTTGGTGCAGTTACAGGGCTTCCGTGGTCTGAAGGCAGCACCTGATGTTGATAAGCTGTGGGAGAAGGGAATATGCTTATAATTAGTCAGGTCAGTGAGTTTATTTCAACGTTGTCATAACATTTCATATCAAAAGGAATTTAAAACCTTCAAACAAAGGTGCTTTATTGTACTGACTTATTCTACTGACAAGGACTTCTTTGCCATCAAACCACAGATCATACTCCAGCTGGGGATTTCCTGTGTGGTGTTGTGCTTACCCATTGAGAGGCAGTCTGGCCTGAGTCTGGATGCCTGTAGGGGTGGAGAACCCAGAGCTGCTGGCCAGAGTCACATACGCCGACTGCTGGAGCTGGAGAAGAGAGAGAGAAGTGAGAGCACAAACACACACGTTTAAAATGCATTCAACACACATTCCAGCCCTGTACCTGTGTGACGTATTGTGCGGGCAGCACGGCGTAGCCCATGTTCCCAGAGCCAGGGGCAGGCGCCAATACGGTACCCGGGGGTAGATTGGTGAGGTTGGGCTGAATCTGGGGTAGAGATGTGGCGGGCATGATCAACCTCTGCTGGGTCTGAGTGGTCAGCACCTGGCCTGACGATGTCAAGGGCTTAGGCACCACCTGAGAGAGGAAGAGAACAATTAAATGTGTTCAATTACACTCACCTTATTGATAGTGCATGTTGTCGTGGCTGAGTGAAAGTATGATTAGGGGACCAATTCAATCTGTAAGTAAGTAGTGTGTTCGTGTCACGTGTGTTTCACCTGCTTCATTGTCTGTGCTGGGACAATGGGGACAGACATCCTGACTTGGGTTGTGTTGACCACCATGGGCTTGGCTGTGGAAGGAAAACAGGTCATTATATACCATTGTACATACACTATATATTTATGGCACTGTTTGGACCTAAAATCCTTTCCCTGCCACTCTGTATGGATGGTGAGTTGGGAGTCTGGCTCCTACCTGTCATGGATGAGTTAGTGATGGGGCTGCCGGCATGTCCCGTGCTGCTGCCCGTGGTGGCAGTGACCAGCCTGACGTAGTGGAAGCGGCTGCCTGGCACCTGGATCTGCTGCACGTTGGATGGGGTGGACAGGGGAAAGATGGTCTTAAATTGGGTGGCGCCCACCCCTCCCACCGTCACAGTCTGCACAGGCTTCATGGTCTGTGAGGAGGGGAGAAAACAGTCAAGATTATTTCCAAGAGCATCAGCAGTAGCATACCTGATGATCAGGGTCTTGGTGGTTAGTTGGCTAGTTGAATCAGGTGTTCCAGTGTTTGAATAAAACAAAAAATGTGCAGTTCTGGGGGTCACAGTTGAGAAACACTGTTATAAAAGCTAGTTGTAGCCGCACAGTAGAATGGGTTGAGACTACCTTGGCTGGGGAGGTGGCTGTAGACTGTTGTAATAGTATCTGATGTCCCAGGTGGGCCATGTTGAGAGGCAGAGACACTGACTTCTGAGGGGAGTTGGGGACCTGTGAGGCCACCGACACCACCGTCAGCTGTCACACAAAGAGAAAACAGAATGATATGTTTACTAATACATGTCAATAGCTCCAAGTTGTCATCCAAACACAACATGGGAGAAAACTCAGGGTCCCACTCACTGGCCCAGACATGGTATAGTCTCGAAATGGATTGGGGTCATGCGGGACCTATAGGTTGGCATGCTTTCTCTTTATTTGCAGCTATTAAATATGCTAGATTTGGTTATTATGATATGTATTAAATAGTGGTGTAATATTCACTGAGTGTACAAAACATTAGGAACACCTGCTCTTTCCATGACAGACTGACCAGGTGAATCCAGTTGAAAGCTATGATCCTTTATTGATGTCACCTGTTAAATACACTTCAATCAGTGTAGATGAAGAGGAAGAAGCAGGTTAAATAAGGATGTTCAAGCCTTAAGACATGGATTGTGTTTTTGTGCCATTTAGCAGGTGAATGGGAAAGAAAATATTTAAGTGCCTTTGAATAGGGTATGGTAGTAGGTGCACCGGTTTGAGTGTGTCAAGAACTGCAATGCTGCTGGGTTTCACACTCAACAGTTTCCTGTGTGTATTCAGAATGGTCCACCACCCAAAGGACATCCAATCAAATTGACACACCTGTTGGAAGCACTGGAGTCAACATGGGCCAGAATCCCTGTGGAACGCTTTCGACACCTTGTAGAGTACATACGCCAACGTATTGAGGCTGTTCTGAGCGCAACTCAATAGTGGGAAGGTGTTCCTAACGTTTTGTACAATGCAAGTCATTACTCTATTATTTAGAATTTAAAATGTATTAACTGCATTAATTTTTGTTTCTTAAGCATGTCCTTTTGAGATGATTTTCTAAAAAAAATGTATCATCTCAAAATAGGACAATGCTCCTTTAAGAGAATTGGGTTCAAAAGATATTGACCTGGCTACAGTAGACAAGCCAAGACAAATGCTAAAGTGTCTTTTGCAGACTATCAACAGTAGCCAGTATATTGCTAGTATGTTCACTTTTGTAAATCACTTTCCTTAGTTAAAATAAATAAGCTGAGCGAGTAGATTGATGGGTGCTTGTTTTTGCTCTGGACACCATGCGCCGTGCTTGCGCGTGCCGAACTCTTCTACTTCTCAAGACGTTGTGACTCACGGCAGCGTGGTGGTGCTTTAGTGAATGGCTAATCATAATCATATTGCGCAAATAGAAATAACATGACTTTTACGTATGTAGTCTTCAATGGTAGACTGCGACAGAGCAAGTATACGTTGAACTGGAACGCAAAAAGGAGATCCACTGACTGGAAATGCGTTTACTGGCCCTGGGCCAGTAGGCCACTCTAATGTCAGACCCTGAAACTGCACTGGTTCTGTCTCCCTCACTCAAAGTGGGGTCAGAGGGATTGAGTGGCAGCATGTCTGACCTTGCTCGGCGACTTGAGGGGGGAGATGGCGATCTTGTTGCTGGAGCCGAGGGTCTCAGAGAGGGTGATGGTCCGCGGGGGGGTCACCGGGCTGCTTGTGGACAGGACCCGACCTGGGTGGGTGGGGTTAGGGGAGGGCACAGAATCACAACAATAAAGGTCAGAACCAATTGGGGCAGGGATCAAAGTCTATATACATTTCTATGGCTCAAAGCAGTTATAATAGTCTGAACTTTCAATTACACAGCTATCCATGGGTGTGTGTGGCACATTGGAAACCAAGCATTCTTTCTATGAAGACGTCAATATGAAGAGCATGTCAGGGGGATTACCTGTAATGACATTGGATACTGATGTCTGGGCAGTCAGACCTTTGTTGTTGACAGCTTTAGTGAAGACAAACTTGATTGGTCCAGCCGAAGACACCTGAGTTTTCTTAGCAATCTATTGAGAAATATGTTCATTTACCTTCACTGCACAAACTACAGCTTAGAGATAAAGCCCAGACCTATAAATCCCGTCAACTTCATCCACCACCAAGATGATCACATATGGTGTTTGTGGAGGGGTTACAGTTGGGGATTGATTTCCAGCCTTATAAGGCTCTTCATGACAACACATAACTAAATGAATCTCCTCACTAAACAATGTGAGCACAGCATAGCAAAGCCACCGAATTACTTTCTGATAAATTGCAAAGAATCCAGACCCTTGAGACAAAAAGGTAAACAAGTCAATAAACAAGTAAACAAACAGGTCTCACCTGTACAGTCTTCAGCTGCTGGGCCTGCAGGGTGGATACCTGACTGGCTGAGCTGACCGTCACCACCTTGAAATGCTGCGGGTTGGCCTTGGCCTCCCCAAGACCCTGCACTGAGGCAGACTTGGAGCCTGTGTGGGGCAGCTGCAGCACAATAGGCTGGCCAGACTTTCCTATGGCCGTCACCATGAACTGCTGGCCCCCTGGAGTAGTGGAAGTGGTGGTGGTGCCTTGAGACCTGGTGGTGTCTGCGCCTGGGGATGAGGCCACCTTGTTGAGGATGATCTGGTGGTTAGCTGAGAGGGTGAAGGGGGCTGAGAGCTTCTGTAAGCCCCCCGAGGTGAGACTAACCCGGGAGAGGCTGCTGGTGGTTTTAGGGGTGGTTGAGGTTAGGGTGGAGGCTGTGGCGGGTCGCAAGGTGAGGGAGGAGGATGAAATCGTGGAAGAGGTGAGGAGGAGCTGGGTAGCAGAGGTGGTGCTACAGAGGGTGGAACCTGTGGGGGTGGAGGTGGTCCCGGCTTGGGTCAGCTGGGTTGGGGGGGCGTCCGAACACAGGCTTACGATCTCTGGGACAGCGGGCACATCCGTTTCCATGGGGACTGGTGAGTCGTCACTAGGCTGTGATTGGCCAGAGGCTGCAGGGGACTCGGCGGGGGGGTCGTCATCCATGATGATGGCCTCTGTGTCCATGATCTCATCAGGGAGCAGACTGTTCAGCTCTGGCGACACCACGTCCATGTCTGTAGGTTTACACTCAGCTCAGTCACTACTGGAAACAGAACAGGAAGCATCAGAATGTCAGTCCAATAGCTCCACCAAGCCATTGGATGTGTTAAACAACTTTTCTTTCAGTAGAATGACTGACAGGAAAGTACCAGTACATTATAAAACAGATATAGATAGCTGCTACTTGGGCTATAAACGTGCATTTATAACAATAGGTTTTTATACCTATTGGTTAGTGCCCATAAGCAATTGTTAGGCAACCAAGAACAATTACAAAAGTATTTTCTATGTGAACAAAATACAGTGAGAAGCCTAAAACAGAATGACCAATTCCTGCATATGATGTTGCACACACACACCACTGCAAAGACAATGGAAGGCGCAAATCACCATGGATTTGAATGATGTCATTGTCACAATACACAGCAAAAACATGCAGTGTGTGACATTAGTGAATATATTAGATTTATACATCTACTATCAAAAACACAAGCGCAAATACACCAAATAGTTTCAAAGACAGCGATTAATTCATAAGCAATGAAAAGGGTGTTACAGAACACACACACAGGCAATAGAAAATAAAGTACTTGACGTTACAATATAAATTCATAAATAATCTGTTTCGCTAGCATTAGCAGTGTTGCAATGGCTCTGCAGCGGTAACTAACAGTGCTTTCTATGGTTGTTAACACTAGCTAGCTAGCTAAACGAAGCTGAATACGCTAACGTTAGTTTAGCTAGCCACCAAGAACAATAACAAACATGTTTATGCAACGACGTTATGATCCTAACTTTGATTGCAACACAACTAGATCAAAAGCCTACTTTGCAACACAATCCGCCGAATCTCGAACGGTGCCAATTAAATAGTTTGGCTAACATGTCATGGATTGCATAGCGGAGGTGTAGATAGCTGGTTAGTTAGCTTGGCTAGGCCGCTTTGGACATCCCAGAAAATAAATCTTTGTCCTACCTCCGGCATACGCAAAATAAGACAGGATAATATACAAGTTGATAAACTAGGGGGAGGGGTCGATGTTCATCCCCTCAATTTTCGATAGGATATATGATCGGGGCCTGCTTTTTGTTCTCTCAACTATTAAGCAGCCTGTCAAAATCATGAATTTGTGACAGGAGCAGCACTGTAAAAACGACCAGCTATAGCTTGCTAGCTACGTTTCTATTTTCAGGCCGGGTTGGATTTCGAAATATCCGCCATTTTCACCTCGTCATGAGTTCAACTAAAGAGATGAGAGGAAGAACGAGCAATAGATATGAACGCCCATGTCAGGAATCTTGTTTCCCAATAAAGTAATGGGGTCACAGCTTGCAATAGATTACCTGGTAGTGTAAAACAGTAATAATATTACGAGTTCTCCGCCTTGTGTCACATACTGTAACAAGCCTTATGAGCCTGTAAATAATTGCATGATACTCTGTGTACTGTGTAGAACTATACAACTTACGTAAATAACGTCACGAATAATACATCTAAATTATCTCAAATGTCCACATTTGAAGACAACTGGTGAACTGTTACGTGTTTTTGGTAAACATATTCAAATGTAGAATAAGAACATTCATTAGACCAACGCTTAATAGTCATTTGTCAAATAACAAACCCCCAGAGACCTACATCAAATGGGGATATGACTTCCTTTTGGAAGAAAGAAACCTTGAGAGGAACCCTCGACGTAATCATCTATTTGACAGTCAAAGCCCCAGCTGCCTTCAAGTCATTTCACAAAGCAGACACACAGACTATACTAGGAAGGTATTTTTCCGTCTAGCCAATATTGAATAGACAGGATTACTACAGCGGCATTAACCTCTGGAAGCTAAACAATGACAGGCCCTAATGGACAACTGGCTTAGCAAAATCAGAAATTGCTGTCCATCTGTCGTAGTGCTGGAAAAGAGAGAGAGCTGCATTTGCAATGAATTTTAGGTCATTATAATCACACAAAGCTACAGGCTGAATAATCAATGTAACTCTCAAACATCAGTAAAATAATAATTATCTATGAAATATATGCAACGTTAGTTTCCTTTATCCGAATGAATGGTGAATAAAGTTAATGGATATTTTCCAACTTCATATTGCTCCAACAACATGAATCCTACAACAAAGCTACGTTAGCTAACTAGAATAAGGTATTTCCACAGTTTGTAAGTACATACTACATACTACAAGTAACGTTACTATATATTGTATCTTCATGTGTTGCTGCTAGCTGTCTGCTAACTGGCCAAATTGATATCATCAGCTGTTAGCTAGCTAGCAAGCCTAGCCAGCAGCAACACAAAGTATTGCCCCTTTCACACAGCGAACAGATTCTTACGTGGTTTGTTTTTCCCCTTGAAGCTATGATTTTTAGTGTCTCGAAACGCCTTAACTCAGATACACTTTCACCGGTCCATACAGGCGGAGCAACATATCGGTAAAAAGCACAGAAACGTAGACGATTGTTCAAAATACCGCGCCGAGCGCCATTTCACCCCCAACATCCCATAATAATGTCACGCACTCCTTGACAACCACATGGCGCGTCATTGATCGAAGTACTTCCGGTCTCGCTCTCAGCGTGTGACAGATCTACACAACAACTCGGTAGGCACTGACAAAATAAAGGAAACACTTGAGTAAATGAGAGTTACAGAGCGAGGCAAATTGTATTAACCTGAGCCGCGGTGCACCAAATTATGTATATATAGACTCGATTTCTAATAAGGGGCGCTATGTTGAAGCCACAGTGCCGTCATCATTTTAACCTTTACATTCGTTTTTACCACATGTATTATATTACAGACACCTTCATGCATACTGTTGACTGATATTATGTGAGCTAAACAGAAAAATATAAGTATAATTTTTAGAGATGACTAATGTTACAGGCCCAACTGCAACAAAAAAAGCCATGTCATTTTGTCCTTAAAACATGAACTACTCTTACTTGGGAGTGCCAATATGTCCTAGACCCATGACGTAAACGGGTAAAAGCGGTAAAGTAGTTGGCCATCCTCAAATCGAACAGTAATCTGCGCCAGTTGGGCATGTTATCAAGGTAGCATGATGCATCGTCCAGAAACAAACATTTATTTTCCATCAAACATATGTTCTTATTGTCGATCCTTTTTTCGCTGGAAAGGCTGAAAAAGCGTGTTTTTTTAATCAAAAGCGATCACATTTGCATGTGAAAACATAATCCTACTCAATGTGGTTATGGTGTTATCCCACTGGGCACAGACGTCAATTCAAGGTCTATTCCATGTTGTTTCAACGTCTTTTAAATGAAGTGAAAAAGACGTTGATTCAACCAGTGTGTTCCCAGGGGGATACTTTGTATTCCATGTTGTAGACCAGCTTCTTGGGAACACAATTTATTTCACGAGGATAGGATTTACCATTGCTGAGATTTTTTTGAAGTGATCGGAAAAGGTTGCGGATAGGTCATTGATAATCTGTTATCAATAAGGCACCTGTCTGAAATCTTAAATTCAACACTTTTTGTCCAATATTTCCAGATAGGGTGGTCATATTGTTATGACACTTTCAGGGTTGGAGTAGAACACAGAGATGATTCAAATACAAGTCAAATGTGTTAAATGAATATGCGGTATTATGCAAATTAGGCAGTTAATATGCTAATTAAACAGTACGGAAAACATCATTACAGTAACTCAAGCCCAAGAATTTAAGGTAGGGTGGTCATATAATTAACAAATTCCTCGGTGTCCACATCACTAAGGAATTATTATGGTCTACAAACACCCACACTGTCTTGAATAATATAATAATAATAATAATACGACAACGCCTCTTCCCCCTTCAGGAGGCAGAAAATATTAGGCATTGGCCCACTGATCCCCAAAAAGTTATACAGCTGCACCATTGAGAGCATCTTGACTGGATGTATCACTGCTTGGTATGGCAACTGCTTGGCATCTGACCGCAAGGCTTTACAGAATGTAGTGCGTACGGCCCAGTACATCACTGGGGCCAAGCTTCCTGCCATCCTCTATACCAGGCAGTGTCAGAGGAAACTAAAAAAAAATATCAAAGACTCCAGTCACCCAAGTCATAGACTGTAGTCTCTGCTACCGTACGGCAAGCGGTACCAATGCACCAGGTCTGAAACTGAAGGAAAAAGGAAACAGCACACTGCTCTTGATAGTATCACCGATCTTTAATAAGCTTACGTACCGGCCACACGGCCTTCGGGAGAGCTTTGGGGATTTTTTGAAAGTTGCACCATTATGTGGATCTGGCCCCACCCACATCCGTTCTACACATCGAAGGGAGTTGGAGGCACAGGAAAAATAAATAACTGCTACCAAATATAACAATATGCATTTCATAAATATTACAAATGTGTATAAATAAGGCGTATTAAACACGTCTGTAAAATCTCAATGAGGACATAGCAAGTTTTCATTAGTTCACAACATAACATACATAGGCATTTCCTAATTAAGTCCTTTAGGAAATAATGTCTGGAGGGTGAAAATCCAAAAACATTCTCTTTTACTCAGTATTATTATCTCCTCCCCTGTCTGATATCTTAACTTTCTCTATGCCACAAAATCTGAAGGTGGAAATATCATGCCAAGTCTGAAACTAACAGGACCATGAAAAGCTTCTACCCCAAAGCCATAAGACTGCTAAATAGTTAGTTAAATAATTAACCAAATAACTACCCAGACTATCTGCATTTACCCTTTTTGCACTAACTTTTTTGATTCATCACATATGCTGCTGCTACTGTTAATTTGCTATCCTGTTGCATAGTCACCCTATTCCTGGTTATATGTACATATCTACATCAATTACCTCATACCCCTGCACATAGACTCAGTACTGCTACCCCGTGTATATAGCCAAGTTATCGTTACTCATTCTGTATTTATTCCGTAAATGAGTATTTTTCAATTATTTCTCTATTTTTCTCTCTGCATTGTTAAGAAGGGCCTGTAAGTAAGCATTTCACTGTTAGTCTACACTTGTTGTTTATGGCACATGTGACAAATAAATATGTATTGATGTTTAGCCTCCCACCAGAGTAACCTGGGACAGATAATCTAACCCCCTCACTATATTGAAAGCAGGTGCTTCTGCACAGGTGTGATTTTAGTTAATTAAAATCCCATCATGCTTAGGATCATGTATAAAAATAGTCTATAAATGGAGAGCACTGTTGTGACTCTCCCAAGGAGTGGCTGTCCTGCAAAGATGACTGCAAGATCACAGTGCAGAATGCTCAATGAGGTTATTAAGAAGAATCATAGAATGTCAGCTAAAGACTTCCATGAATCACTGGAACATGCTAACTTCTCCGAGTCTACAATTCGTAAAACACTCAAAAAGAATGGTGTTCATGGGAGGACAACATGGAAGAAGCCACTGCTGTCCAAAAAAACAACAACATTGCTGCATGTCAGAAGTTTGCAAAATTACACCTGGATGTTCCACAGGCTGCTTTGCTGCCTCAGGGCCTGGACAGCTTGCTATCATTGACGGAAAAATGAATTCCCAAGTTTATCAAGACATTTTGCAGGAGAATGTTAGGCTATCTGTCCGACCAATTGAAGCTCAACAGAAGTCGGGTGACTCAACCGGACAATGACCCAAAACGCACAAGAGAAATGCCTTCTGAGATGGCCCAGTCAGTCCTGAACTCAACCCGATTTGAGATGCTGTGGCATGACCTTAAGAGAGCAGTTCACACTAGACATCCCAATAATATTGCTGAACTGAAAGAGTTTTTTGTAGAGGGGAATGGTCCAAAATTCCTCTTGACCAGTACAACGGTCTGATCCGCAACTACAGAAAATATTTGGTTGAGGTTATTGCTGCCAAATGAGGGTCAACCAGTTATTAAATCCAAGGGTTCACATACATTTTTCACCCTGCACTAGGAATGTTTACACGGTGTGTTCAATAAAGACATTAACATATAATCGTTTGTTATTAATTTAAGCTGATTGTTTGTCTATTGGTGTGACCTAGATGAAGATCAGATCAAATTATGTGGAAATACAGCTATTTCCAAAGGGTTCACATACTTTTTCTTGCCTCTAGTGAAACTTTACCAGGGCACATAGGGTTCCCATAGGCATGTATTTTGTCCATCCTAGTATGATTCTTTAGAAAATACAGGGAATGGGGAGGGTGTTCAGATGTGTGTGTGGTTTTAGTTTATAAAAAAAATGGTATTCTGCTGAAATGCAACAAGACATTTTCAGACAAAGAACACAGGGAAGATGCTTTTGTCAAATTCAAACTATGTTTATTGCTAGTTGAGCACTATACTGTACTGTAATACTTGTGTTGTCCAGAAATATGATCCTTCCTGAAGCATTATGGATTATGATATTGTCCAAAGATGCCCTTTTTTGCTCTTTTGTTCTATTTCATCTAAGGCCCTAAAAATTGTCAAGCACTACTGCCACCCTAGTCATAGACTGTTCTCTCTGTTACCGCATGGAAAACAGTACCGGCGTGCCAAGTCTTTGGTCAAAAAGGATTCTTAGCAGTTTGTACCCACCAAGCCATAAAACTGCTGAACAGTTAATCCAATGGCTATTTGCATTGTTGTTTTTTTCACACTGCTACACGCTGTTTATCTGTTCATAGTAACTTTACCCTTACATGTACATATTACCTTAATTACCACACTCAACCTGTACCCTGCACATTGACTTAGTACTGGTACCCCTGTATATAGCCTCGTTATTATATTGTGTTACTATTTTTATTTTGTAAATATTTTATTAACTGTCATATTTTTCTTAACTGCATTGTTGGTTTAGGGGTTGTAAGTAAGCATTTCATGGTAAGGTTGTATTCAGGAAATACATTTTGATTAGATTTTTTAAAACCTTTATTTAACGAGGCAAGTCAGTTTAGAAGAAATTCTCACAACGACGGCCTAGGAACAGCGTTTTAACTGACTTGTTCAGGGGCAGAATGACAGATTTTTACCTTGTCAGCTTGGGGATTGGATCTAGCAACCTTTTGGTTACTGGCCCAACGCTCTAACCACTAGGCTACCTGCCACCCGATCTAAGTGTCTGTCCCAAATAGCACTTTATTCCCTATAAAGTGTAACACTTGTGACCAGGTCAAAAGTAGTGCACTACATAGGGAATATGGTACCATTTGGGTTATAACTTTAGTTATAGTAGTAGAGCTAACTTTTTACCTTTCAGCTGGCAATTACTCTTGTGCCTTGTCACATTGTTTGTTTTGGCATACAGTCATTCTTTTCTCATGTCTCATTTAGTTGTTCAGATACTGTATGGGCTCTATCTATCTTAAGGTGTGTTGTGTCAAGGTTGACCAATATATTTTTAAATCACACCTGTGTTAATTAACATAATAAAATGACAGCTGCCTAAGCATAAAACGTGACCAGGCACACGAGTCTAATTATTTGGAAAATACAGACACGAAAATAACTTTTTATTCAGTAAAACGTTGTTAGACGTTGCGCTGTTGCATAGTAATATCAGAAAAGTCTAAAGAGAAAACGAATATCTGTTTTAGAGACCAACGTCTTGCTGTCCCCAGTCCACCTGGCCATGCTGCTGCTCCAGTTTCAACTGTTCTGCCTTACTATTATTTGACCATGCTGGTCATTTATGAACAT
Source organism: Oncorhynchus keta (assembly GCF_023373465.1). NCBI lineage: Eukaryota > Metazoa > Chordata > Actinopteri > Salmoniformes > Salmonidae > Oncorhynchus > Oncorhynchus keta. Next base: position 39,982,820 of record NC_068432.1, read on the forward strand.
TTGAACATCTTGGCCATGTTCTGTTATAATCTCCACCCGGCACAGCCAGAAGAGGACTGGCCACCCCACATATGCTCTCTCTAATTCTCTCTTTCTTTCTCTCTCTCGGAGGACCTGAGCCCTAGGACCGTGCCCCAGGACTACCTGACATGATGACTCCTTGCTGTCCCCAGTCCACCTGACTGTGCTGCTGCTCCAGTCTGACTTAAATGTAAATGTAAATGTAAATGTTCTGCCTTATTATTATTCGACCATGCTGGTCATTTATGAACATTTGAACATCTTGGCCATGTTCTGTTATAATCTCCACCTGGCCAGCCAGAAGAGGACTGGCCACCCCACATAGCCTGGTTCCTCTCTAAGTTTCTTCCTAGGTTTTGGCCTTTCTAGGGAGTTTTTCCTAGCCACCGTGCTTCTACACCTGCATTGCTTGCTGTTTGGGGTTTTAGGCTGGGTTTCTGTACAGCACTTTGAGATATCAGCTGATGTACGAAGAGCTATATAAATACATTTGATTTGATTTGATTTGAACGTCTAAATCTGCTGTACAGATCTGTTACAAGTCTTGGAGGACCTTCTAGGCGTTCCCAGTGTAGCGTGGACAGCATACCCTCTTGTCCGCTGATAATTCTCGTTGACACTTCGTCGGAGAAAATGGCGGCTGGAGTGAGACAGGAGCTTGCACAACTTATGAATTCAAGCGGATCTCACAAAGATCTCGCTGGAAAGTATGTATTGGCCAAGATAGATGAAAATATATGTGCGTGGAGATATACATTACTTTAGACCCGAGTGTGACGTTTACAGTGAATTATGAAAGTGTCAATGAGCAGCCCGCCGATGCTAGTTATGCTAGCTAGCAATAGCTATTAGCATCACATTGCGGCTAGCATAGGTTAGACGTTTTACCGGTACTGTATGTATCTAACGTTATCTACCGGTATGTTAGCTAATGTTAATTATCAGCAAGCTAGCTAGACAGTGTCTGGATAAAATGATTGCCAAATATATTGTGTTGTCAACAGTGTGCACTAGTCGATTAGCTACAGTTTAGTTTATTAACGTCAGCTAGCTATGGCTTTTGGTAATGTAGATGGCTAGCTAAATATAGCTAGCTAACTGTAGTTGGCTTTTGATTTGATGTGTGCATTGATTTGCATTTGATATTGCAGGCTTGCTATTCCATTTCAATTGTAATTGAAAATAATGGTAAATTCTCAAGTCATGAATATCATTTTTCATTTAAGATAGCTAGCTAGCTAATACACCCCTTGTTTGATCAATTGTAGATATCGACAGATTCTGGAGAAGGCCATCCAATTTACAGATGCAGAACAATTGGAATCATTAAAAGCATTCGTCGAAGCAAGTACGTATCCTGTATAAAGTACAGGGTGGAATAAATCCTGCTTACCATTTACTCACCTGTTACATAAAGTCCACCTTTTCCTTTGTACAATCATTACTCATAAATCACATTACTGTATATCCTGTCTAACTAATCCTCTCCTGTCCTGCAGTGGTCAATGAGAATGTCAGCTTAGTGATCTCTAGACAGCTGCTGACAGACTTCTGCACAAACATACCCAGTCTTCCTGACAGCACAGCCAAGTCAGTTTACCACTTCACACTAGAGAAGATACAGCCCAGGGTCATCTCGTTTGAAGAACAGGTGAGTACTGTGTTCATTGCACACACCTGGTTTCCCAGATCTAGCCTAGAGACTGGTTTGAAATAAATAACACAAATGTCTACCCTATGTTTAAATCCCATGTCTACCCCCAGGTGGCCTCCATCAGACAGCACTTATCCACCATCTATGAGAAGGAGGAGGACTGGAGAAACGCTGCTCAGGTTCTAGTGGGCATTCCTCTGGAGACAGGACAGAAGTAAGTCAATTTACTCCAGTGTTTCCCCAATATAATGTTGCGCGACTCGCCGGGAGTGTACAATTTGGTTCTCGCTGAGCACTAACACGTCTGATTCAACTTATAAACCCTCTTGTCCTCTTGGTCAGGCAGTACAACGTAGACTATAAGTTGGACACGTACCTGAAGATCGCCCGTCTGTACCTGGAGGATGATGACCCTGTTCAGGCCGAGGCCTACATCAACAGAGCCTCTCTGCTCCAGAACGAGTCCACCAACGAACAGCTACAGGTCCACTACAAAGTGTGCTACGCCAGAGTGTTGGACTACAGGAGGAAGTTTATCGAGGCTGCACAGCGGTACAACGAGCTCTCTTACAAGTCCATCGTCCACGAGACAGAGCGTCTAGAGGCCCTGAAGCACGCTCTTCATTGCACCATCCTGGCATCAGCAGGTACCTGCCACTGGTTTGTCTATTATCTTTCACAACATTGAGAAAGGCGTGTAGTCAAAGCAGCTCTAACTGTGTCGTTACTTTTTTGGCTCCAGTTTTTTGTTGCACTATATTTGGACTGCAATGTATTAACAGTAAAGTTCACTCTCCCTCTTCCTTCTCTCTTCTCCCTCCCTCTCTCCTCTTTCTCTCCAGGCCAGCAGCGCTCCCGTATGTTAGCCACCCTGTTTAAAGACGAGCGCTGTCAGCAGCTGGCGGCCTACGGCATCCTAGAGAAGATGTACCTGGACCGCATAATCAGGGGGAACCAGCTGCAGGAGTTTGCTGCCATGCTTATGCCCCACCAGAAAGCCACCACTGGGGATGGTCAGTCTCCCAACTCATCCTCTCCATAGTCACTAGTTATTTAATTGATTGTGTAATAAGAAAAATGCTCTGCTCCATTACTGTGGGATTCTGTTTTTAGGCTCCAGCATATTAGACAGAGCTGTTATTGAACACAACCTGCTGTCTGCTAGCAAACTTTACAACAACATCACGTTTGAAGAGCTAGGGGCGCTTCTGGAGATCCCTCCCGCTAAGGTAAGATGGATTTCAACATACAAGACTCAGTAGCACTTTCACAGGTGTATGTTTTTTTCCCGGGGGGGGGGTAGGTCTAGGGTTTTGGTAATGCATCGTTTAATTTAGTGTATTTGTAAATATTGAAAATCAGGTGCGTTTTAAACAATTCTTTAATTTGTTATCAAGATTGACAGTTGGTGTATGCATATCATCTTATTCCTCAAGACGTTAAGTATCTGATGGAGAAAATCACTTTTCAGGGAAAGAGTTCGGGATGTAATTTATGATGAATGTAGCGTTTGAGGGCATAACCAACACCTTTAGTATGAGAGGTTGAAGTTAAAAAAACAATTTATAGTATTTTCACAGGCATGCAGTATTTATCCCAAAATATAAACAGAATAATATTTTGTGGTCCGTTATTATGAAAGTTGAAGTGTCAGTTTTAAAGCAGCAGCATTACCTAGAAGGCTTGTATTTTGAATATACATGTTGTTGTGCAGGACGATTATCTCCATGGTGAGGTCCCTGGTTACAGATGCAGTCTGGTAGGGAACATAATCACTACTTTACTAATGAATGGGGTGTGAAACCAAAAATACACAACTAAAATACAGTGAAATAAAGCCTTGTTGGCTCTCTCTCGCAACTTCTTGGTTGAAGATAGAGGTAATCAGAATGGAATGTGCACTCCCCTTATAATACCAGCTAAATGCTGTGGCTGATGTTTTTGTTAACATAAAGGGTGTTCTTGTAATTCCTAAAGACTCATATTGTGTCATATTTAGGGAAGTAGGTTATTTTGGGTAGTGGGATTGGGGATACATTACTCATAACCATGTGAAATTGTAGTCTTATTTGATGATCAAGTTGATAAGGGGCACCTAGGTATGACATTGATCTGTAATTTATTGTTTCTGTGGTAAGTAGTCAATTAGGTTTCTACTGAAAACAAACCTTGTACTGTACAAATAAATAGCCTGTGTTGCAATGATAGGAAAGCTGTTGAGATTGTTAAAGTTGAATGATACAGACATTAGAAAGGTTGCTTAGTATTTCTGTTCTATCATCATGGAACAGTGCCTACTGAATTCCCTATTGTATATATAGTTTATTCTTATTACCCAGTCATTTATTGCATGCATATCTTATATCCCACAGTATGTTTCAAGTACAGAACGTTTCTGTTGCTATTCTCCCCAGTATGACTTTTTCAACTCTGCTGAATTGAAAATATTAGTTAGCTATGTGAACTACTCATTGGTTTGTGTGTTAGTGCACTAGGTTACAACATCTAAATAAAGAGTAAACCTATGAGATATTTGTTGTTGAAAGATTGTGAACTGCATGTCTGGTTACAGTGGACTTAGTGTACATATTGAATTGAAAAGTGGGATGGTGTTAGTCAATTATAACGGGAGTGAGACGCTACACTACAGTTCTCCATTGGGCTGGGTTAGACCAAAAGACATTGTCATTTGTAGGTAATGCATACATTTACTGCTGACGCATAAAGGTAACTGCCAAAATAAAGGAAACGACAACTTTAAGGGCATTGGGAATAGATTCTACAAGTGTCTGGAACTCTATTGAAGGGATGCGACACCACTCTTCCACGAGAAATTCCATCATTTGGTGTTTTGTTGATGGTGGTGGAAAACACTGTCTTGTTGCCACTTCAGAACCTCCCATAAGTGTTCAATTAGATTGAAATCTGGTGACTGACACACGCACACAATTTAAACCCCTATGCTCCTTTGGGAACCTGCTTTCAATGTCACTGAGATCTATTCTAGCCATGGTATACATGACCCTAAGCATGATTGGAAGTTAATTTCTTAATTATTTAAGGAAACGTGTGTGGAAACACCTGCTTTCAATATATACTGAACCAAATATAAACACAACTTGTAAAGTGTTGGTCCCATGTTTCATGAGATGAAATAAAAGATCCCAGAAATGTTCCATATGCACAAAGCTTATTTCTCTCAAATGTTCTGTACACATTTGTTTATTTCTGTGTTAGTGAGCATTTCTCCTTTACCAAGATAATCCATCCACCTGACAGGTGTGACATAATCAAGAAGCTGATTAAACAGCATGATCATTACGCAGGTGCACCTTGTTCTGGGGACAATAAAAGGCCACTCTAAAATGTGCAGTTTTGTCACACAGCACAATGCCACAGATGTCTCAAGTTTTGATTGAGCGTGCAATTGGCATGCTGACTGCAGGAATGTCCACCAGAGCTGTTGGCAGAGAATTGAATGTTAATTTTTCTACCATAAGCCGCCCCCAACGGCATTTTAGAGAATTTGGCAGTACGTCTGACCGGCCTCACAACCGCAGACCACGTGTAACCACGCCAGCCCAGGACCTCCACTTCCGGCTTCTTCACCTGCGGGATTGTCTGAGACCAGCCACCCGGACAGCTGATGAAACTGAGGAGTATTTCTGTCTGTAATAAAGCTCATTTTGTGGGGGGAAAAAATAATTATGTTTGGCTGGGCCTGGCTCTCCAGTGGGTGGGCCTATGCCCACTCATGGCTGTGCCTGTCAGGTGTGAAATTGTTGCATGTTGCGTTTTTAAAATTTTTGTTCAATATACTTAATTTACTCAAATGTTTCCTGTATTTTGGCAGTTACCTGTACATGTTGGCTGTATTGTGAAATATTACAGTAGTTATGTACACAGACTAACTAGCACTTAACAACACTTGTTGTATCGGCCTGAAATGAATCTGACCATGTTTCACTGGCCTGATCCAGAAACAACCCCTAGTACCTACCACTACCCACTTCATGGGGACCTGAAAGGATTGTACCATAAGCCAGTGATTCTCAACTGGTGGGTTGTGACCTAAATTTGGGTCGATTGGTCAGGGGTGTCTGAGTAAAAAGAAAAACTAAAACCAGGTAGAAGGTGTGTAGAAATTATCATGAACCTGCATTTAACAAAATATAAGTTGATTTCGATATTTAATTATTGACAACAAAAAAGGTGGGAATGTTGTTCCCTTATCATATAATTGCTACATTTACTATCAATATAGCATAAAAATACAAACATTCAGATTGTATTTTGAACCTCAAAAAATTGGGTCAAGACTGAAACAACCTGATTCAATTTGGGTCCCAAAGAAAAACCAAACACTACTTAGCAGTATGGCTAATAGCACATGAGGCTGTTGTTTCTGGACAGGGCTGTTAACATGTTACTGACATGTTCCTATGTGTAGTTGGTAGTATAGTGTGTGTGCCATGGCGATGCCAGTGAACTATCCCTGTGTGTCTGTCCCTGTCCCCAGGCTGAGAAGATCGCCTCCCAGATGATAACAGAGGGACGCATGAACGGCTTTATTGACCAGATAGACGGAATCGTCCACTTTGAGAGTGAGTACTTAGCCGTTAGCTGTGCATGGACTTCTCTATTTACAGAAGGCTATGCCCACTGCTCAGTTAGCTCTAGGAGGATGAAATGCCTCTCTCTCTAGGCTAGGGCCTGGTTCCTCTTGGTTAATTCCTGTCAGTGTAAGATTCCATGGTTCCTTTTTAAGTTTCTGCTTTTCTAGCTAATGTAATCCTATGCTTTTTTTAAATGTTCTTATTAAAATGTGTTATTTATTTTCAAATAGATACCTAACCCTCTTTCTCCCTTCCTCTCTGTCTCTCAGCACGGGAGCCCCTGCCCACCTGGGACAAGCAGATCCAGTCTCTATGTTTTCAGGTGAACAACCTGCTGGAAAAGATCACTGCTGCTGCTCCTGAGTGGACAGCCCAGGCCATGGAGGCTCAGATGACCCAGTAGACTGACTGACAACCCCTGGCCTGGAACACTCCACATGACCACCCACACCAGGCACACCCCCTGGCCTGGAACACTCCACATGACCACCCACACCAGGCACATCCCCTGGCCTGGGACATCTCACATGACCACCCACACCAGGCACACCCCCTGGCCTAGGACATCTCACATGACCACCCACATCAGGCACACCCCCTGGCCTGGGACATCTCACATGACCACCCACACCAGGCACACCCACTGGCCTAGGACATCTCACATGATCACCCACACCAGGCACACCCACTGGCCTGGGACATCTCACATGACCACCCACACCAGGCACACCCACTGGCCTGGGACATCTCACATGACCACCCACACCAGGCACACCCACTGGCCTGGGACATCTCACATGATCACCCACACCAGGCACACCCACTGGCCTGGGACATCTCACATCACCCCACACACCAGGGCACACCTGGCCTGGAATACCCCACACACCAGGGCACATCTCACATGGCACCCTACTCCCTATTCACTATGGAGGGTGCGATTTTGGCTGGGTGGCTGGGCTAAGTGCAAAGTTTTGTAAGATCGTACTGTACTGAAGACTGCAAACACGAAATTGTTCAGTTGAAACCAGCTGAAGCCAAATTCTGTTGTATTTTGGCAGGGGTTAGTAGAGCTTAGCCGAGCGCCCGTCTTAGTAGTGGTAGGGGAAACACTGGCCACTCCTCCCCACATTCTCTCTCACTCTCACTCTCTCTCTCACTGTCTCGCCCAGTTAAGTGTGAGACATGTTCCAATCTGGTACTTCTCTAGCATGTTTCTCAGAAGAAGGCTGCTGTATATTATGCTTGGAGTTTACCATCTTTCTAGGACTAATAAATGGATACTTGAATCCATAGGCTCATCAAGTTACCAGTGGTTGCAATCTCATATATACTTTGATTTCATGTAATACAAACCAGAGAACGCAAACACTGATGTCCCACGACAAAGGTGTTAGTGATTCTATTTGAAATGTGAAAGACACACAGGCCATGCCTACCGCCACTTAATTTGTTGCTGTATTCTTGTACAATGATTTTATTACATTCTGTTTGGAAACATTTTGTCAGACCTGGAGTGCAACTTCAACAAAGAGATGAATAAATCAAAAAATAAGTCAGTGTACATTTTTTATTTGTTCAGAAAAGCTCTTTTTCATCACTTTGTGTTTCAGCCGTGGTTTATAATGTTGCATTTGCCATATCTGACTTCTTCAACAAGGTCCATGTTTGACAATAAGTATCTTCTCCCTGGTTTCTCTGCAAGAGGAAAAATTAATTGCAATTTCCTTCGACCCTGTCAGTATAAATGACATTGTACTCTCACCAGTTTGATTGGAATCAGCAGGATAGAGATAGTCAGCTTATAGATGATGACTTGCATATAGTAATCAGGTAACATAAGGTTTTACAACTAGATTTAACCATGTACTTTCCATCTCCAGTCCCTCTTTATAATCAGCATACAGGATCCAAACAACTCCTTTTATAACAACAATGACTGATAGTGTTTCTTTGTTGTACCTTACGGTGTCACACAACACACACTCGTTGGTGTAAGTGACTCCGTTGGATCCACACACAGGCTCAAAGTGGAAGGGACAGCCAGGCTGCTGATAGTTGTAGCACGCTGGCTAAAGGAAAGATGTTTCAGTGTTGTGAGCTTTGTCTTTCCGCCCAGTTTTAATTCATTTCAATGGACCATTATGATCAGTTACACAAGAAAAACTAGTTAACTCTTTGTGTCAAAATATGAATAACTGGATACATTACCTTCTTAAAATTTGCCCCCTGCACATCTGTTGGACAAAACATTGTCATTGATAGTGACACAACATTAACAATACATACTAAAAGTACATTTCAATGGTGAAGAAGTATGCTTACTTGAGAGGCAAGATATGATGAGAAGAAGGAAAAAAATAGGTTTTCCAGGCATATTGGCAACTGCAGTAGTTCGCTACAGTGAGTGTTTCTCCTAGTAATACATGTCTATATACTCTATTAGTGTTTTGGGAAACTTCAATGACCTCATTTCTGGCCAAAGTCCCCCTTCGGTTCTATTGACAGTGACACACATGTTTGTCTCTAGTCTTAAAACAAAATGTCAAACAGTAGCACCATGCAGACATCCAAGCTCTTGTGAAGACCAATGTTGAACATTACTATTGTTACAACCACACTCCCTGTTCATTCATTCATTCAGCTAGCTGTTATGATGTCTCTTCAAGGCAATATTCAGAAGGACAAACAATAGTTTTGTACTTATTGAGAATGATCATGTCAGGGGGACACAAATCACACACAACAGAGGGGAACATATCAAACAGACCTGCATGGTATAGGGCTCCGTTTGACAAGTCAATGATTCATTTATCTCTAATGGTCTCTCTACAGCTTCATCCTGTCCACGCGTGTTTCCCATAGTTTCTCACTGACTTTATCTGGATGACAAACCATGAGTAGCTAGTAGTCCTATAGTAATCATTACCAGGTTAACCAATACATGTGTTCAGTGCTTCACACTGGCCCGAGGTGTGTTGGAGTTATGTTGATGCTCAGAATATCTTTTACTGATGATATACACTTTCTAGGAATTACTGAATGATCAAGCCACAATGTATGTCCCATTTTAGCATTTCTATAGCATTCATATTAACAAATCGGCAAAAATTACATTTATTGCAATGTATTTCCTACATCAAGAAAATATAATTCAAAAGTAAAAACGTATTCAGGATACCGGAATTCGATCTCAGATTTTTTTCTTCAGATCTCTGACGCCATCTAGAGGAAAATAGACATGAATACCACAACACACTTTTTCATTTTCGTTTTTGCCTGAAACACTTGACCTACTCTACTGTACAATGATGACCCATACCACAAAGTACTAAAATGACTCACTGTCTTACACTTATAGTCAAACATTACTTTATACAGTAAGGTTCAAGTGTCAGTAGGTCTAAAGCTATGTAATCAGGTGCCACTACAGTTTCCACAGAACTATGGGATATTCAGTGTATTGCTCTGTGAAACATTAACAGACTTGTGGTTGTACCTTAGCTCAGAAGATCCCCTGCTCCTTACGTAGATCTATGTCTCTTTTCAGCTGACAGGTAGAGCACAGCTGACACCACAAGATGGCACAGAAGTCCCCACACAGGGAGACACCAAACCAAACAAGACGCTTAGTCCAGGTCAGGGGAGAGACAGGGAGAGCGTCATCATACATACACCAGAGCCTTTCCATCTGATTAGAATGTTTCATGTGACAGAATAACAGACCTAGAGCAGCCTATGACTGTTAGAGTATAAGCTAAGTGAAAGGAACTCACCCTAATGTTGTGTCTGGTGCGGTACATGGTGCGCATGTCCATGGAAGACCCACACAGACAACACTCATCCATATCACTGGCGACAGAGCAGCACAGACATGGGAAGCACCAATAACCACAACAAGGAGGGAGGGAGGCAGGGAGGCAGGGAGGCAGGGAGGGAGTCAATGAGAGGGGGGAACCATCAATTGAATATGGCAATTTGTTGTTTACTGGAATGTGCTGTTTTTTCACTTCAAACGCAAATGACACAATTGAACCTGACTCTAACCTTTAAAGGACAGGAGGCTGAGACTAACAGCATCGGTGTCAACACTACATAGAAAGCCTTGTTACTGCACAACAGTGTCCTCATCAGCTTACATAAAGAACACCTTTGCATAGACAGTATTGCGTGCATATGGTACTGTGGGTGTACTGTGTACATGTGATAGTGATCAGTAGAAGTTACCTCTCCCTACTACAGTGACTGTGTCCTGGGCCTTCTACTTTGGTAGAAGATGCAAATCACTCCATTTGTTTGTAGTGAAATGCAGAATCAAATGGATTATTCTTTCAGCTAGTGTAAGAAATGAATCCACTGGTGCCAAAATGGTCTGATTGTGATATTAAAATGTATATACTGTATATACCATAGATATAAAATGTATTAATATGTAGTAATATGTAGTATACATAGTACTTCACAAATAAGTCAATACAATAGGTCATGTGATTCTATGCTTTATAATGTTATCAACGTTAGTACTGCTATGTAACCACATTCAGTGTCTGGGTTCAAATATTTACTAAACAAAAATATAAAAGCAACATGCAGCAATTTAAAAGATTTTACTGAGTTACAGTTCATTCAATTCACCTGTGTAATTATTGATCATGCTGTTTATTCAACTTCTTGATATGCCACACCTGTCAGGTGGATGGATTATCTGGCAAAGGATAAATGCTCACTAACAGGGATGTTAACAAATTTGTGCACCACAATTGAGAGAAATAAGCTTTTTATTCTTGGAACATTTCTGGGATCTTTTATTTCAGCTCATGAAACATGGGACCAACACTTCACATGTTGCGTTTATATTTTTGTTCAGTAAAGTTAAGAGATTCATTACTGTCCACTATTCCATTTTCCTATCACAGTTGTGTTTCCATCCAGTTGACTTGTTGCAAATAAAAGTCTGTGCATAATAAATACATAGTGCACATAAATATAACTTTTGAGGTTAAATTCCCATGTACCGAATAAAAAATACAAGTTAAATGGGTTTCCATGGCATTTTCAACTCTAGCCCTACTGTCACTAAAACTGTTAAGTAAGTATAGCTTTTGTGCCCACTCTGGTATGGGCACGTGCTCTCTAGCCAACAGCTACAGTTAAGGTATAGCCTACTACATGATGAGATTACTATAGACAAAAGTGCGAGATTGTTTTTATTGGTCAAATGGCAGCCAAGCATCGATCATCATTTCTATGTTTTGGCCGGGTATGGTTCTCAATCAGGGACAGCTGTCTATCGTGGTCTCTGATTGGGAATCATACTTAGGTAGCCCTTTTTCCCCTCCTTTCAGTGTGGGTAGTTGACTTTGTTAGTGGCACTATAGCCTGCTTAAGCTTCACGGTCGTTTTGTTGGCGACATTAGAAATAAAGTAATGTACGCTCACCACGCTGCACTTTGGTCCACTTCTTATGCCGCCCGTGACATATTTAGGTTATATTGAAGTGTTAGGTTCACAAGGAATAGTTCGGGAATTGGAAAGATGTGTAAGCTTTCTTGAATAACTGGGCCTGCCAGGAGTATTTGTATTCATTAAGGATGCCTTGGGTGCAGCAACATTAAAGCAGGGTAGCCTTGTGGTTAGAGTGATGGTCGAGTAACCGGAAGGTTGCAAGTTCAAATCCCCGAGCTGACAAGGTACAAATCTGTTGTTCTGCCCCTGAACAGTTCCTAGGCTATCATTGAAAATAAGAATTTGTTCTTAACTGACTTGCCTAGTTAAATAAAGGTAATAATAATATACAGTTTAAAATATTACATTACATTTCATAACACTTTTCACAACACATTAAGTGTGTTCCCACAGGCCACTACTCTACTATCACATATCTACAATTCAAGGTCCATGTGTGCACATGTGTAGAGTGTGTGTCATCAATTGCACAGTTGAAGTTGGAAGTTTACATACACCTTAGCCAAATACATGTAAACTCAGTTTTTCACAATTCCTAACATTTAATCCTAGTAAAAATTCCCTGTTTTAGGTCAGTTAGGATCACCACTTTATTTTAAGAATGTGAAATGTCCGAATAATATTAGAGAGAATGATTTATTTCAGCTTTTATTTCTTTCATCACATTCCCAGTGGGTCAGAAGTTTACATACACTCAATTAGTATTTGGCAGCATTGCCTTTAAATTGTTGAACTTGGGTCAAACGTTTCAGGTAGCATTCCACAACCTTCCCACAATAAGTTGGGTGAATTTTGGCCCATTCACCCTGACAGAGCTGGTGTAACTGAGTCAGGTGTGTTAGGTCAGGGCTTTGTGATGGCCACTCCAATACCTTGACTTTGTTGTCCTTTAGCCATTTTGCCACAACTTTGGAAGTATGTTTGGGGTCATTGTCCATTTGGAAGACCCATTTGCGAACAAGATTTAACTTCCTGACTGATGTCTTGAGATGTTGCTTCAATATATCCACATAATTTTTCATCCACATGGTGCCATCTATTTTGTGAAGTGCACCAGTCCCTCCTGCAGCAAAGCACCCCCACAACATGATGCTGCCACCCCCGTGCTTAATGGTTGGAATGGTGTTCCTCAGCTTGCAAGCCTCCCCCTTTTCCTCCAAACATAACGATGGATATTATGGCTAAACATTTCTATTCTTGTTTCATCAGACCAGAGGATATTTCTCCAAAAAGTACAATCTTTGTCCCCATGTGCAGTGTCAAACCGTAGTCTGCCTTTTTTTATGGCGGTGTTGGAGCAGTGGCTTATTCCTTGCTGAGCAGCTTTTTAGGTTATGTCGATATAGGACTTGTTTTTACTGTGGATATAGATACTTTTGTACCTTTTTCCTCCAGCATCTTCACAAGGTCGTTTGCTGTTGTTCTAGGATTGATTTGCACTTTTTGCACTAAAGTACGTTCATCTCTAGGAGACAGAATGCGTCTCCTTCCTGAGTGGTATGACGGCTGCGTGGTCCCATGGTGTTCATACTTGCGTACTATTGTTTGTACAGATGAACGTGGTACCTTCAGCCATTTGGAAATTGTTCCCAAAGATGAATCAGACTTGTGGAGGTCTACAATTTTTCTTCTGAGGTTTTGGCTGATTTCTTTTGATTTTCCCATGATGTCTAGCAAAGAGGCACTGAGTTTGAAGGTAGGCCTTGAAATACATCCACAGGTACACCTCCAATTGACTCAAATTATATAAATTAGCCTATCAGAAGCTTCTAAAGCCATGACATCATTTTCTGGAATTTTCCAAGCTGTTTAAAAGCACAATCAACTAAGTTTATGTAAACTTCTGACCCACTGGAATTGTGATATCGTGGAATAATCTGTCTGTGAACAATTGTTGGAAAAATTACTTGTGTCATGCACAAAGTAGATGTCCTAACCGACTTGCCAAAACTATAGTATGTTAACAAGAAATTTGTGGAGTGGTTGAAAAACGAGTTTTAACGACTCCAACCTAAGTGTATGTAAACTTTCGACTTCATTTGTATGTGTTTCTGTGTCCGTATGTGTGTCTCTTCACAGTCCCTGGTTTTCCATAAGTTGTATTTTTATCTGCTTTTAAAATCGGACTCTACTGCTTGGATCAGTTACCTGACGTGGAATAGAGTTACATGTAGCCATGGCTCTATGTAGCACTGTGCATCTCCCATAGTCTGTTCTGGACTTGGGGACTGTGAAGAGACCTCTTGTGAAATGTTCTTGTTGGGTATGCATGGGTGTCCGAGCTGTGTGCTGGTAGTTTAAACAGACAGCTCGGTACATTCAGCATGTCAACACTTCTTACAAAACAAGTAGTGATTAAGTCAATCTCTCCTCCACTTTGAGCCATGAGAGATTGACCTGCATATATCAATAGTAAAGATTTAAAAAGTTAAGGGGCCTAGACAGCTGCCCTGGGGAATTCCTAATTCTACCTGGATTATGTTAGAAAGGCTTCCATTAAATAACTCTGTTTTCTGTTAGACAGGTAACTCTTTATCCACAATATAGCAAGGGTGTAAAGCCATAACACATACATTTTTCCATCAGCAGACTATGATCGATAATGTCAAAAGCCACACTGAAATCTAAGAAAAAAGCTATTATTAGCAATTTCTCTGAGACAATCAGCAGCCATTTGTGTAAGTGAAGTGCTTGTTGAATGTCCTTCCCTTTACTAAGGGTTGGTAACAGGCTGATTGGTCGGCTATTTGAGCCAGTAAAGGGGGTTTTACTATTCTTAAGTAGCGGAATTACGTTTCTTCCCTCCAGGCCTGGGTCACACACTTTCTAGTAGGGTTAGATGGAAGATATGGTAAATAGGAGTGGCAATATCATCCACTATTATCCTCAGTAATTTTCCATCAACGTTGTCAGACCGCAGTGGCTTGTCATTGTTGATAGACAACAATATTTTTTTCACCTCTTCCACACTCACTTTATAGAATTCAAAATTACAAGGCTTGTCTTTCATAATTTTATCAGTTATACTTCAACGTTTAGTGTCAGTGTTTGTTGCTGGCATGTCATGCCTAAATTTGCTAATCTTCCCAATTAAAAAGGCAATTAAAGTAATTGGTCATATCAGTGGGTTTTGTGATGAATGAGCCATTTGATTAATTGAATGATGGAGCTGAGTTTGCCTTTTTGCCCAAATTTTCATTTAAGCTTTTTACTCACATTTTTATATAATTCTTTATGTGATTTATCTTTGTTTATCTATGTGGCCATATGATTATAGGACTTGGGAGAATAATGATTTGCAATAGACAGCGCATTCAGTATCAGAAATAAAAATACAGCCAGACTGGTCTGCTACTGTGCCTTTCTGTGTCTTTGATATTCTTTCATGCTCAATGATGCACCTTGCCTCTCCACTGCCTATCAGCTATTCGGATTTGTTCTTGTGAATTCATATTGAAAATTGATGCAGTTTTGAATGCTTTTATGGTTAATATATTTTTAGTTAGCCTATTGCATATCTGGACAAACGATCCACCTACCACTACTGTCACTATGAATGGTGGATAGAGGGCAGGATAGACCATTAGACCCAATAAAAAAACACACAACCCTCCTCTGTGCCCAATAAAAAACCACACAACCCTCCCTGTGCCCAATAAAAAACCACACAACCCTCCCTGTGCCCAATAAAAAACCACACAACCTTCCATGTGCCCAATAAAAAAACCACACAACCCTCCCTGTGCCCAATAAAAAACCACACAACCCTCCCTGTGCCCAATAAAAAACACACAACACTCCCCTGTGCACAATAGAAAACCACACTACCCTCCCCTGTGCCCAATAAAAAAACACACTACCCTCCCCTGTGCCCAATAAAAAACACACTACCCTCCCCTGTGCCCAATAAAAACACACTACCCTCCCCTGTGCCCAATAAAAAACCACACTACCCTCCCCTGTGCCCAATAAAAGCCACACTACCCTCCCCTGTGCCCAATGAAAAACACACTACCCTCCCCTGTGCCCAATAAAAAACACACTACCCTCCCCTGTGCCCAATAAAAACACACTACCCTCCCCTGTGCCCAATAAAAAACACACTACCCTCCCCTGTGCCCAATAAAAAACACACTACCCACCCCTGTGCCCAATAAAAAACACACTACCCTCCCCTGTGCCCAATAAAAAACACACTACCCTCCCTTGTGCCCAATAAAAAACCACACAACCCTCCCCAAAGCAAAAAACCCTCACCTTTATCATACCCTGTTCAAAGGCACTTAAATCTTATGTTTTTCACATTCACTCTCTGAATAACACACATACCCAATCCATATCACAATTATCTCAAGGCTTAAAAATCGTTATTTAGCCTGTCTCCGCCACTTCATCTATACTAATTGAAGTGGATTTAACAAGTGACATCAATAAGGGATCATAGCTTTCACCTGGATTCACCTGGTCAGTCTATGTTATGGAAATAACAGGTGTTCATAATGTGTTGTATACTCAGTGTATGTACTCTGGTACCAGATCTGTTTGTGCTGTCTGCCAACTCCATAATATTGACAAAAAAAAACATCTTAAAGGAGTTAGCCATCAGTGACGGAGTTGACAACAGACACTTAAAACAGACATATTTTTTGCCTCTAAAAATAAAAGTTCAATACAAATATTTGTAAAATATGGAAAATTATTTATTTGAAAATCCCCAATAAAAACATAACCATTCTATAAGATCTTTCAGCAATCTGACTGAGTTTATGTTAGACAAAAATCTGACAGCATTTATGTAATTTTTCTTCTTCATTCAAGTGGTATACATAGTTGCAATTTTGTTTTTCCACAGTTGCTTTATAACTCTAGAACCGAATTAAATGTAACATATTCAAACCAAAATTCATATTCAATTTTAATCTCTCAGGCAGATGGAGTTGACAGTTTATGCTTGTGACCATGGTGATTCCAATATGTTTTGCTTCAATCTATCAAAAGTAGAAAACTATACAGAACATGAGGGGTCTTGTTGGTGAAGCCCCAAAATTGCCCTTGCTAGAAGCATGTGTTTCAGACATAAGGAAGTGGAAGGCTGCAAACTTTCTACTTTTAAACTCGAACAAAACAGAGATGCTTGTTCTAGGTCCCAAGAAACAAAGAGATCTTCTGTTGAATCTGACAATTATTCTTAATGGTTGTACAGTCGTCTCAAATAAAACTGTGAAGGACCTCGGCGTTACTCTGGACCCTGATCTCTCTTTTGAAGAACATATCAAGACCATTTCAAGGACAGCTTTTTTCCATCTACGTAACATTGCAAAAATCAGAAACTTTCTGTCCAAAAATGATGCAGAAAAGTTAATCCATGCTTTTGTCACTTCTAGGTTAGACTACTGCAATGCTCTACTTTCCGGCTACCCGGATAAAGCACTAAATAAACTTCAGTTAGTGCTAAATACGGCTGCTAGAATCCTGACTAGAACCAAAAAATTTGATCATATTACTCCAGTGCTAGCCTCTCTACACTGGCTTCCTGGCAAAGCAAGGGCTGATTTCAAGGTTTTACTGCTAACCTACAAAGCATTACATGGGCTTGCTCCTACCTATTTCTCTGATTTGGTCCTGCCGTACATACCTACACGTACGCTACGGTCACAAGACGCAGGCCTCCTAATTGTCCCTAGAATTTCTAAGCAAACAGCTGGAGGCAGGGTTTTCTCCTATAGAGCTCAATTTTTATGGAACGGTCTGCCTACCCATGTCAGAGACGCAAACTCGGTCTCAACCTTTAAGTCTTTACTGAAGACTCATCTCTTCAGTGGGTCATATGATTGAGTGTAGTCTGGCCCAGGAGTGGGAAGGTGAACGGAAAGGCTCTGGAGCAACGGACCGCCCTTGCTGTCTCTGCCTGGCCGGTTCCCCTCTTTCCACTGGGATTCTCTGCCTCTAACCCTATTACAGGGGCTGAGTCACTGGCTTACTGGGGCTCTCTCATGCCGTCCCTGGAAGGGGTGCGTCACCTGAGTGGGTTGATTCACTGATGTGGTCATCCTGTCTGGGTTGGCGCCCCCCCTTGGGTTGTGCCATGGCGGAGATCTTTGTGGGCTATACTCAGCCTTGTCTCAGGATGGTAAGTTGGTGGTTGAAGATATCCCTCTAGTGGTGTGGGGCTGTGCTTTGGCAAAGTGGGTGGGGTTATATTCTTCCTGTTTGGCCCTGTCCGGGGGTGTCCTTGGATGGGGCCACAGTGTCTCCTGACCCCTCCTGTCTCAGCCTCCAGTATTTATGCTGCAGTAGTTTGTGTCGGGGGGCAAGGGTCAGTTTGTTATATCTGGAGTACTTCTCCTGTCCTATTCAGTGTCCTGTGTGAATCTAAGTGTGTGTTCTCTAATTCTCTCCTTCTCTCTTTCTTTCTCTCTCTCGGAGGACCTGAGCCCTAGGACCATGCCTCAGGACTACCTGACATGATGACTCCTTGCTGTCCCCAGTCCACCTGGCCGTGCTGCTGCTCCAGTTTCAACTGACCTGAGCCCTAGGACCATGCCCCAGGACTACCTGACATGATGACTCCTTGCCGCCCACCTGACCGTGCTGCTGCTCCAGTTTCAACTGTTCTCCCTTATTATTATTCGACCATGCTGGTCATTTATGAACATTTGAACATCTTGGCCATGTTCTGTTAAAATCTCCACCCGGCACAGCCAGAAGAGGACTGGCCACCCCACATAGCCTGGTTCCTCTCTAGGTTTCTTCCGAGGTTTTGGCCTTTCTAGGGAGTTTTTCCTAGCCACCGTGCTTCTACACCTGCATTGCTTGCTGTTTGGGGTTTTAGGCTGGGTTTCTGTACAGCACTTTGAGATATCAGCTGATGTACGAAGGGCTATATAAATACATTTGATTTGATTTGATTTGTTGCACTACATGTAATGAGGACAGGAAGAAGGGGTCTTTATGGTATAGCTGACCCTGCTCATTCCTGATTCAATTTGGATTATAGACAAATCTGATGGAGTAAACCAAATCTTTCAGGAATCAAAGTTTTGAGATCAATATTCTCTAGTCACAAAGGACTATTGCAAGAAACTACATCCAATTATTTTTCAGTTAATAGCAATTTTTTAGAATAGTCAATTTTCTATTTTTTGAGAGTTTGAAAATGGGATTCTTTGTTCCAGGGAATTTCCAGGCATTTCACCCTTTGCCTTGATGACACCTTTGCACACTCTTGGCATTCTCTCAATCAGCTTCACCTGGAATGCTTTTCCAACAGTCTTGAAGGAGTTCCCACATATGCTGAGCACTTGTTGGCTGCTTTACCTTCACTCTGCGGTCCAACTCATCCCAAACCATCTCAATTGGGTTGAGGTCGGGTGATTGTGGAGGCCAGATGATTTGATGCAGCACTCCATCACTCTCCTTCTTGGTCAAATAGCCCTTACACAGCCTGGAGGTGTGTTGAGTCATTGTCCTGTTGAAACACAAATGATAGTCCCATTAAGCGCAAACCAGATGGGAAGGTGTATCGCTGCAGAATGCTGTGGTAGCCATGCTAGTTAAGTGGGCCTTGAATTCTAAATAAATCACCGACAGTGTCACCAGCAAAGCATCCCCACACCATCACACCTTCTCCTCCATGCTTCACGGTGGGAACCACACATGCGGAGATCATTCATTCACCTACTCTGCGTCTCACAAAGACACGGCGGTTGGAACCAAAAAGGTCTAATTTGGACTCATCAGACCGAAGGACAGATTTCCACTGGTCTAATGTCCATTGCTCGTGTTTCTTGGCCCAAACAAGTCTCTTCTTCTTATTGGTGCCCTTTATTAGTGGTTTCTTTACAGCAATTTGACCATGAAGGTCTGATTCTGCGTGAACATCAACTGAACAGTTGATGTTGAGATGTGTCTGTTACTTGAACTCTGTGAAGTATTTATTTGGGCGGCAATTTCTGATGCTGGTAACTCTAATGAACTTATCCTCTGCAGCAGAGATAACTCTGGGTCTTCCTTTCCTGTGGCGGTCCTCATGAGAGACAGTTTCAACATAGCACTTGAAGGTTTTTGCGACTGCACTTGAAGAAACTTTCAAAGTTTCATCAGACCAGAGAATCTTGTTTCTCATGGTCTGAGAGTCCTTTAGGTGCCTTTTGGCAAACTCCAAGCGGGCTGTCATGTGCATTTTACTGAGGAGTGGCTTCCATCTGGCCACTCTACCATAAAGGCCTGATTGGTTGAGTACTCTAGGAAGAGTCTAGGTGGTTCCAAACTTCTTCCATTTAAGAATGATGGAGGCTACTGTGTTCTTGGGGACCTTCAATGCTGCAGAAATTTGTTGGTACCCTTCCACAGATCTGTGCCTGGACACAATTCTGTCTTGAAGCTCTACGGACAATTCATTCGACCTCATGGCTTGGATTTTGCTCTGACATGCACTGTCAACTGTGAGAACTTATATAGACAGGTGTGTGCCTTTCAAAATCATGTCCAATCAATTGAATTTACCACAGGTGGACTCCAATCAAGTTGTAGAAACATCTCAAGGATGATCAATGGAAACAGGACGCACTTGAGCTTTATTCTTTTATTACACATTTGCGAAAATGTCTAAAAACCTGTTTTCACTTTTTCATTATGGGATATTCTGTGTAGATCGATGAGGATTATTTTTTATTTAATCCATTTTAGAATAAGGCATAATGTAACAAAATTTGGTAAAAGGGAAAGGGTCTGAATACTTTCCAAAAGCACTGTATATGCATGAGGGTGAGTAAGTACCAGGTTAAGGACCAAGACTAAAGGGGCTAACCTTACAAACCGATAACAATCCCCAAGGATCCCTGTATTGATTTTTTGGCAGGTAATTTGAATTTATGAGGTCTAGGTTCAAACTGGCAGCTGCACCCCATGTGTTGGTGTCTGTAATACACATGTGGACTGGGGTTAAACCATCTAACCCTAGTCACATATCTACCATAAGCATAGTGGATCATGTTTTTTGGAGGGATACTCTGATTACAGGTGTGTGTGTGTGTGTGTGTGTGTGTGTGTGTGTGTGTGTGTGTGGGAGAGAGAGAGAACTGGATGGGATTCCCTTTGATCAAAGACTCCCTGGAGGATTATTTACATTTCAGTTTTGCAATTTAGGCTGGAATTCAATCAGGTAATGATGACAGGTAATTGTGAAATGTGAAAGTTGCTATATAGTTTTTGAACACTTGATGGCGCAACAGTCCTTCAAATAGTTATGTGTTTTTATTGTTGGCATATATTGTCAATGCGATATCTACTGCAGCTGTGATCCTCCACATACAACACCCGTTTTGCCAGTCACATTCTGTTAAAGGTCCCCAAAACACACACATCCCTGGGTCACTCGTGTTTTCAGTTCGCTGCAGCCCCTGGAACGAGATGCAACAAACACTCAAACTGGACAGTTTTATCTCAATCTCTTCATTCAAAGACTCAGTCATGGACACTCTTACTGACAGTTGTGGCTGATTTGCGTGATGTATTGTTGTCTGTGTCCAATGTCTGTACTATGTTGTGTTGCTACCATGTTGTTGTGACGTTGTGTTGCTACCGTGTTGTCGTGTGTTGCTGCCTTGCTATGTTGTTGTCTTATGGCTCTCTTTATGTAGTGTTATGTTGTCTCTCTTGTCATGATGTATGTTTTGTTCTATATTTACATGCTTTTATTTTTTTCAATCCCAGCCCCCGTTCCCGCAGGAGGCCTTTTGCCGTTTGTTCGGTCTTCATTGTAAATAAGCATTTGTTCTTAACTGACATGCCTAGTTAAATAAAGGTGAAATAAAAATAAAAATGATGCTACACTTTGCGCTGACGGTTCTTGCGCCCTATTTCTACCCCCCCCCCCCGCACGTGATATTAGATCGGAGCATGCGCACACATGGTTAGGCTAGGCACATCTGCAATGACGTAAACTGAACCGCCCAGCCTGAAAAAGCTGCCAATTTGAAGCAGCTCGGAACTTGGCTGTGGTTCCAGACCGGGTATACTGTATTAAAGGGAGCTATACTTCATCTCAATTTAGCTGTGTTACATGCACTGTCATAGACCTAGTCTATTTGCTATTATTAAGTAGAGTACTACCTGCGTTATCCAAAAGTAACAACTCAGCAAACACACCAAGTCTATTTTAAAAAGGACAGTTGGGCTATAAATTAGGTCTCCTTATTCTTGGGGATAGACTATTTTCTGCAAAGTGAGTTGTATTTTAGCCTGTGCTCCTCTGTTTTCTCAAGGGGAGCGAGCCACTGCAGTAGCGGTATGAGAGTCCAAGAAAAAGAGAATGGCATAAACCGAGAAGAGATGCACAGAGGAGAGAAGTGATCTGGCTACCACGGAACTCAGTGTAGACGAAGTCTATTGTCTGCAATCTGTACTCTACTCTCCACAGTTGGGTTTTGTCGCTGCCAATGAAAATGAAGACGGTAACTATCTGCTTGAAGTCTATCAGCACTCCATAGACACAACTCATGCACGTTTAACGGAGCCAACGCAGATCCCTCTTCTTTAAAACCTGTAGGCTATCCATCTTTAGAAAATAACAGAAAATGCAATGACTCATCTTTCACATTGTGGACTACATATTTTGGAAAATCTCTTTTGTGATTTTAACAACACGAGAAATAGATCAAAAGTGAAAAAGTATACCCTATAGGCACTTACAATTCCTGACACGGTGTTTGGTGAGTAGCCTAAATGTTGGTTAAAGTTGCAAACTTGCATCCACTATTTATTCCATAATTTTTATAGAACAGTGTATCTTTTAAAACTGGTTTGATGCCTATGAGCACTTGGCATAGCCCAGGCTACTTTAACTTGCACTGTTACATTTGTAACTCACTAAAACAGATCCACATCTGTAAGAACAGTCTGTCTGTGTCGGCAAAGTCAAACAAACCCAAATTACTTGCCGAGATAGAGTGCCTAGGCGAGGCTACTAACAATAATGATTCCCGGCATTTTCAAACTCTTTTCGAAATCCCTAAAATAAGAACAGCGCTGGACTGTTTGTATTACATTCCAGTTGTAGTTGAATTACAGATTAACAGGAGCAGTGTAAAGTCACTTGTTTTTATTTGAGCGATCGGTTTGTCGCTTGGTCGGTCGTTGCAGTCTGATGTATTCGGGCCGAGTGCCAACTGTCTGGGTCAGACGGAGTGGCCAAGTAGATTTAGCGCTGCTGTCTGGATATGTGCAGCTATGTTGGTTATATAGCCTTTAGAGAAGATACAACACGCCGCTTCCAACACTATGGATCCTATCCACAGATAGATACCCACCCGTACTGTCTTTACGCGCATCGGATAGATCAGAGGTGATTGGTGGAATTTACGCGTCATTTTCGCTAGGACCTAAACTTGGAACCTCGCCTGCGCTTGGTTCTAACAGTATGACATGCAATTTATGAGCTGTGTGAGTGAGTGACCTTCTCTTTCTTGAAGAATATCCGGTAAGTGATTTGAAATATACATGTTTTTATTGATTTATTGATCAATTGCTTGATAGGTTAATAATGTATGAATGTGATGAATGTGTGCAACCTGTTATAGAGACAGGTGCTGTGTTGACTGGGGAGGCTGGTGGACATCAGCACACGCTGCTTTTGTACTTGATCGATGAGTTGTTGTGGTTGTTGACTTGCTGTTGAACTGTGTGTGTCATAACCGTCCTTAAACACACACCTCTGGTTTATCAGGCTGGTTTAGCAGGCTGGTTTATCAGTACTGGTTTAGAAGGCTGGTTTAGCAGTACTGGTTTAGCCGGCTGGTTTAGTAGTACTGGTTGAGCAGGCTGGTTTAGCAGGCTGGTTTATCAGTACTGGTTTAGCAGGCTGGTTTAGCAGGCTGGTTTAGCAGTACTGGTTTAGCAAGCTGGTTTAGCAGTACTGGTTTAGCAGGCTGGTTTATCAGTACTGGTTTAGCAGGCTGGTTTAGCAGTACTGGTTTAGCAAGCTGGTTTAGCAGTACTGTTTTAGCAGGCTGTTTTATCAGGCTGGTTTATCAGTACTGGTTTATCAGTTATTTTGTAGCAGGTATGCTTATTTACCTATGAAATTATGTATTCACAGGTATGCATATGGATTGGTCAAGACAAGCTTTCAATATAGATCTAGATCTATAGATCTGCTGCATGGAATGTGTTTGAAGAGACTGACTGATCTACTGCTGGATTCTAGCATCACCACCGCGTGGCTGACATGAGCTCAGAGGGAAACGCCAGTGAGGTCTGGAAGTGTCAGTTGCCCTCAGGAAGAAGCTGAGTGTCTCTGAGACATTCTCTGTGTGAGACCTGGATGAGACGAGAAGAGAAGGAGAAGTAGTGATAACATTTCCCACACAGAGAACCTAAAACCATGGGCTTGTTATGGTGCCAGGCACGCCGTACTGAACGTGTTTTCCTAGCCCATCAATAGCACCACCACCCCCCTCAACCCTCCTCCCCCCAATCCCATGTCAGACCTTTCTCTAAATTATGGAGATTTTGTGGAAGACGCTGACTTGGATATTGATATTGAGTATGGTGGTGGTCATGGCTTCCTCTGAATTTCAAAGACTTTCGCACAACTCACAAGGTATGATTGCGCATTGCTTAATAACCTTTTACTGAAGTGGACTAAATCTGGGTCATACAGTGATTCATGGTCGTCTTAAATAGATCTACTTTGAAACAAAAGGATACACCTCAAACAAATGGTTATGGGCTTAAAAAAAGACGACACCTGTACCATGTTAGATATAGAGTAGAAATTTATTCCATTTTGAGTTTGCATCCCAATATTACACTTTATATACATCACAGAAGATTGAAATATACCAAAACTGTTTGACATAGAAATACCATTTTTATTTTTTATAACCTTTATTAATTATGAAATTATGAAAATTATGATTAACATTCCATCCATGTGGCCACTAGAGGACACTATACGTGATAGACTGCATAAAAGGGGTTTGTGCACATCTATCAAGGTACTAGAAATGCTCTCCTTTAGAGAAAGTGATTTCTCTAAGCAGTGAGGCAGGTGTAGGCATGGTTGCTGCACATGGTCAGTGGTCAGTCAGTCATTGAGACATCTGTAACATCTGGTGATCCTGACCTCACTGTTGTTTTAGAGGGATGAATCACAACCTGCTAGCTCTGGCACACTGTGAGGTCATGTCTGTCCTGTCACTGTCTGAGTTCCACTATAGACATACACTAACATTCTACTTTCTATGAGTCCTACTATCTGTAGTGTGTATCCTGTATGTATTCTGCAATGGCTAGATCCCTCTCATTTGTCTCTTTCTCCTCCTCATACACCCCTCCTCCGATGGCTCGTCCCTCCATCCCCCCATTCATTATTTTCTGTAAAAGACGAGTACCTGTCCTACTTGCAGCACTTCCAGCTGACTGTGCCAGTGCGAGTGGACGAGAACGGGGACTTCCTCAGCTACACTGTGAAACATCACAAGCCCGGTCGCAGGAGACGAACCGCTGACGCCACCAACACCACCATTGGCCCAGAGCCAACCGACCACGCCGAACAGGACCCGGCCCAGTCCCGGCTCTTCTACAGACTGTCGGCTTACGGAAAGCACTTTCACTTAAACCTGACCCTCAACCCCCACCTGGTGTCCAAACATTTCACGGTGGAGTACTGGGGGAGAGAGGGCCTGGAGTGGAGACATGACATGGTGGAGAACTGCCACTATGTAGGATACCTGCAGGATCAGTACAGCTCCACCAGAGTAGCGCTCAGTAACTGTAAGGGCTTGGTGAGTACCATGGGATGTGTTTGGTTCGGCGGTGTGTTGGAAGGAAGCTGCTGTATGTAGTAGCCAAGCAGTATTGGAATGTGTGATGATGGGATGGAAGAGAGGACAACCTGATCTTTGTGTTTCGTAGAACACCCACCACCACTCTACTCCCCTTCATAGCTTTCTGTAACTTTAGTTTTGAGTATGTCTGAGTGTATTTGTGTATATTTGAGTGTGTTTGAATAGTACTCAAGGACCTGTTTTGTGAGGAGGCCAGGAGGCCCCCATTGACCAGTCTTCTCCCTGTCTGAGTCACAGAGAGTTATTACTATGCCGTCTCTCTGCTCTGCTGCTCTGCTTACCTCAGACAAACCCACAGCTCTACAGGATTAGACAGAGTGTAGTTTGCTAAATAGCATGTTGGCCTCCCTCCACCTGGCACAGTGACACTGTTAGGATAGGGCACAGTGACACTGTTAAGATAGGGAACAGTGACACTGTTAGGATAGGGCACAGTAAGATAAGGCTGATGAGGAAAGTTCTCTACAGGATCATCAGAGCTCTAGTCACAGCCAGCCAGCAAGCCAGCCAACCAGGCAGTCAGCCATCCAGCCAGCCAGTCCACCCACTATAAAGAACCTAATATGCAGCCAGCCAGAAACCAGACAGCCAACCAGTTAGTCTGCCCACTATAAAGAACCTAACACATTGCCAGGCAGCCAGCCAGTCAGTTCACCATAGTGTACCCCACACCTATCCTTCTCAATGGACTGTGACAGTAAATATGCAGGGCTGTCTTTCTGTATGCTTACTAAACAGTCAGGACCAACTCTCTTGTTTTGGGGATGCATCAAACTTTTCCTCAGGTTTCAGTTTCCCCAGATAAACTAATGCCCAGTCCCAAATCAACCCCTAGCCCCTAACTTACCCCTAGGCATTTGTTGTAGATCTGAAGAGGTTGGATGGATGAGTGCAGGTGATATGGTAATAGCTCCACACAGCCCCAGCCCAGGACTATCTGGTAGTGTCAGATCTATGAGACGTGTCTGTTTGGAGGTAAGGGACTAGACAAGGAGGTTATGAACGGGGCTTGAGTTTCTCCAGTGAAAAAATAAAGAAAGGATTGTGTTGCTTTTTGTGGGCCTTAACGAGGCAGCTAATCAAAGCTTAGGTATTGTTCCTCTTAAAGTTGTTGATCTTAGACTGATGGACTAGCCAGACTGTCTTTGTTAAAACTCACCACTGATGGACTGACCAGACTGTCTTTGTTAAAACTCACCACTGATAGACTGGCCAGACTGTCTTTGTTAAAACTCACCACAGATGGACTGGCCAGAATGTCTTCATTAAAACTCACCACTGACGGACTGACCAGACTGTCTTTGTTAAAACTCACCACTGATAGACTGGCCAGACTGTCTTTGTTAAAACTCACCACTAATGGACTGACCAGACTGTCTTTGTTAAAACTCACCACTGATGGACTGACCAGACTGTCTTTGTTAAAACTCACCACTGATGGACTGACCAGACTGTCTTTGTTAAAACTCACCACTGATGGACTGACCAGACTGTCTTTGTTAAAACTCACCACTAATGGACTGACCAGACTGTCTTTGTTAAAACTCACCACTGATAGACTGACCAGACTGTCTTCATTAAAACTCACCACTGATGGACTGACCAGACTGTCTTTGTTAAAACTCACCACTGATGGACTGACCAGACTGTCTTTGTTAAAACTCACCACTGATGGACTGACCAGACCGTCTTCATTAAAACTCACCACTGATGGACTGACCAGACTGTCTTTGTTAAAACTCACCGCTGATGGACTGACCAGACTGTCTTCATTAAAACTCACTACTGATAGACTGCCAGACTGTCTTCGTTAAAACTCACCACTGATAGACTGACCAGATTGTCTTTGTTAAAACTCACCACTGATGGACTGACCAGACTGTCTTTGTTAAAACTCACCACTGATGGACTGACCAGACTGTCTTTGTTAAAAATAACCACTGATAGACTGACCAGACTGTCTTTGTTAAAAATAACCACTGATAGACTGACCAGACTGTCTTTGTTAAAACTCACCACTGATGGACTGACCAGACTGTCTTTGTTAAAACTCACCGCTGATGGACTGGCCAGACTGTCTTCATTAAAACTCACCACTGATAGACTGCCAGACTGTCTTCATTAAAACTCACCACTGATAGACTACCATACTGTCTTCAATAAAACTCACCACTGATAGATTGCCAGACTGTCTTTATTAAAACTCACCACTGATAGACTGACCAGATTGTCTTTGTTAAAACTCACCACTGATAGACTGCCAGACTGTCTTTGTTAAAACGCACCACTGATAGACTGACCAGATTGTCTTTGTTAAAACTCACCACTGATAGACTGCCAGACTGTCTTTGTTAAAACTCACCACTGATAGACTGCCAGACTGTCTTTGTTAAAACTCACCACTGATAGACTGCCA
This sequence comes from Oncorhynchus keta, assembly GCF_023373465.1. Lineage (NCBI taxonomy): Eukaryota > Metazoa > Chordata > Actinopteri > Salmoniformes > Salmonidae > Oncorhynchus > Oncorhynchus keta. The sequence continues at coordinate 40,010,843 of NC_068432.1, forward strand.
GACTGTCTTTGTTAAAACGCACCACTGATAGACTGCCAGACTGTCTTTGTTAAAACGCACCACTGATAGACTGACCAGACTGTCTTTGTTAAAACTCACCACTGATGGACTGACCAGACTGTCTTTGTTAAAACTCACCACTAATGGACTGACCAGACTGTCTTTGTTAAAACTCACCACTGATAGACTGGCCAGACTGTCTTTGTTAAAACTCACCACTAATGGACTGACCAGACTGTCTTTGTTAAAACTCACCACTGATGGACTGACCAGACTGTCTTTGTTAAAACTCACCACTGATGGACTGACCAGACTGTCTTTGTTAAAACTCACCACTGATGGACTGACCAGACTGTCTTTGTTAAAACTCACCACTAATGGACTGACCAGACTGTCTTTGTTAAAACTCACCACTGATAGACTGACCAGACTGTCTTCATTAAAACTCACCACTGATGGACTGACCAGACTGTCTTTGTTAAAACTCACCACTGATGGACTGACCAGACTGTCTTTGTTAAAACTCACCACTGATGGACTGACCAGACCGTCTTCATTAAAACTCACCACTGATGGACTGACCAGACTGTCTTTGTTAAAACTCACCGCTGATGGACTGACCAGACTGTCTTCATTAAAACTCACTACTGATAGACTGCCAGACTGTCTTCGTTAAAACTCACCACTGATAGACTGACCAGATTGTCTTTGTTAAAACTCACCACTGATGGACTGACCAGACTGTCTTTGTTAAAACTCACCACTGATGGACTGACCAGACTGTCTTTGTTAAAAATAACCACTGATAGACTGACCAGACTGTCTTTGTTAAAAATAACCACTGATAGACTGACCAGACTGTCTTTGTTAAAACTCACCACTGATGGACTGACCAGACTGTCTTTGTTAAAACTCACCGCTGATGGACTGGCCAGACTGTCTTCATTAAAACTCACCACTGATAGACTGCCAGACTGTCTTCATTAAAACTCACCACTGATAGACTACCATACTGTCTTCAATAAAACTCACCACTGATAGATTGCCAGACTGTCTTTATTAAAACTCACCACTGATAGACTGACCAGATTGTCTTTGTTAAAACTCACCACTGATAGACTGCCAGACTGTCTTTGTTAAAACGCACCACTGATAGACTGACCAGATTGTCTTTGTTAAAACTCACCACTGATAGACTGCCAGACTGTCTTTGTTAAAACTCACCACTGATAGACTGCCAGACTGTCTTTGTTAAAACTCACCACTGATAGACTGCCAGACTGTCTTTGTTAAAACGCACCACTGATAGACTGCCAGACTGTCTTTGTTAAAACGCACCACTGATAGACTGACCAGACTGTCTTTGTTAAAACTCACCACTGATGGACTGACCAGACTGTCTTTGTTAAAACTCACCACTAATGGACTGACCAGACTGTCTTTGTTAAAACTCACCACTGATAGACTGACCAGACTGTCTTCATTAAAACTCACCACTGATGGACTGACCAGACTGTCTTTGTTAAATACTCACCACTGATGGACTGACCAGACTGTCTTTGTTAAAACTCACCACTGATGGACTGACCAGACCGTCTTCATTAAAACTCACCACTGATGGACTGACCAGACTGTCTTTGTTAAAACTCACCGCTGATGGACTGACCAGACTGTCTTCATTAAAACTCACTACTGATAGACTGCCAGACTGTCTTCGTTAAAACTCACCACTGATAGACTGACCAGATTGTCTTTGTTAAAACTCACCACTGATGGACTGACCAGACTGTCTTTGTTAAAACTCACCACTGATGGACTGACCAGACTGTCTTTGTTAAAAATAACCACTGATAGACTGACCAGACTGTCTTTGTTAAAAATAACCACTGATAGACTGACCAGACTGTCTTTGTTAAAACTCACCACTGATGGACTGACCAGACTGTCTTTGTTAAAACTCACCGCTGATGGACTGGCCAGACTGTCTTCATTAAAACTCACCACTGATAGACTGCCAGACTGTCTTCATTAAAACTCACCACTGATAGACTACCATACTGTCTTCAATAAAACTCACCACTGATAGATTGCCAGACTGTCTTTATTAAAACGCACCACTGATAGACTGACCAGATTGTCTTTGTTAAAACTCACCACTGATAGACTGCCAGACTGTCTTTGTTAAAACTCACCACTGATAGACTGCCAGACTGTCTTTGTTAAAACTCACCACTGATAGACTGCCAGACTGTCTTTGTTAAAACGCACCACTGATAGACTGCCAGACTGTCTTTGTTAAAACGCACCACTGATAGACTGACCAGACTGTCTTTGTTAAAACTCACCACTGATGGACTGGCCAGACTGTCTTCAATAAAACTCACCACTGACAGACTGCCAGACTGTCTTCATTAAAACTCACCACTGATAGACTACCAGACTGTCTTTGTTAAAACTCACCACTGATAGACTGACCAGACTGTCTTTGTTAAAACTCACCACTGATGGACTGACCAGACTGTCTTTGTTAAAACTCACCACTGATGGACTGACCAGACTGTCTTTGTTAAAAATAACCACTGATAGACTGACCAGACTGTCTTTGTGAAAACTCACCGCTGATGGACTGGCCAGACTGTCTTCAATAAAACTCACCACTGATAGACTGCCAGACTGTCTTCATTAAAACTCACCACTGATAGATTGCCAGACTGTCTTTATTAAAACTCACCACTGATAGACTGCCAGACTGTCTTTGTTAAAACGCACCACTGATAGACTGACCAGACTGTCTTTGTTAAAACTCACCACTGATAGACTGCCAGACTGTCTTCATTAAAACTCACCACTGATAGACTACCATACTGTCTTCAATAAAACTCAACACTGATAGATTGCCAGACTGTCTTTATTAAAACTCACCACTGATAGACTGCCAGACTGTCTTTGTTAAAACGCACCACTGATAGACTGCCAGACTGTCTTTGTTAAAACTCACCACTGATAGACTGCTAGACTGTCTTTGTTAAAACGCACCACTGATAGACTGACCAGACTGTCTTTGTTAAAACTCACCACTGATAGACTGCCAGACTGTCTTTGTTAAAACTCACCACTGATAGACTGCAAGACTGTCTTTGTTAAAACGCACCACTGATAGACTGACCAGACTGTCTTTGTTAAAACTCACCACTGATAGACTGCCAGACTGTCTTTGTTAAAACGCACCACTGATAGACTGACCAGATTGTCTTTGTTAAAACTCACCACTGATAGACTGCCAGACTGTCTTCATTAAAACTCACCACTGATAGACTGACCAGACTGTCTTTGTTAAAACTCACCACTGATAGATTGCCAGACTGTCTTTATTAAAACTCACCACTGATAGACTGCCAGACTGTCTTTGTTAAAACGCACCACTGATAGACTGCCAGACTGTCTTTGTTAAAACTCACCACTGATAGACTGCAAGACTGTCTTTGTTAAAACGCACCACTGATAGACTGACCAGACTGTCTTTGTTAAAACTCACCACTGATAGACTGCCAGACTGTCTTTGTTAAAACGCACCACTGATAGACTGACCAGATTGTCTTTGTTAAAACTCACCACTGATAGACAGCCAGACTGTCTTCATTAAAACTCACCACTGACAGACTGGCCAAACTCTTATCCCCCTTTTATCCCCTCTCTTATCCCCCTCGTATACCTCCTCTTATCCCCCCTCTTATACCACATTATCCACCCTCTTATCACCCTATCCCCCTCTCATCCCCCTCTTTTACTTTGAAACATCTCAGAACAAGAAGAAAGCTCTGTTCCTCTGTGCCAATCACAATTACGTGGAGAAAAACATGTATTACTGTTGCTGCGACCAAATGTACAGTATCATACGTTGAATTAGGTCTGTTTCGCCTCTGACCATTTTAATAGTACCAAAAATGGACAAAACTGAAATGTATCTGAAGTGTAATCTTGTAAGTTGCTAGACATATTTGATATCTTGACATCACACTCTGCATTTATCAAATCAGTGTTTCTTGCCGGAGTGTGCCAAGTTGTCATATTTGGTTAATAGGTTTTGTTGTGGGTTTTTACGGAGGGAAACAGCATGCCAATGTTTTTTATAAACACATTCTGAAGTACTTTTTCAATTTATGTTACAAAGGGGGTGTTCAAGGGCAGAGAGCTGTGTACTTTGGTTCCAATCACAGTAATTACAGCGTTGTTCTAGGTGTAATTGGTTGTTATAACATGATTTATCAAATTGCTTCAGAGTATGGGGTGTTTCGACATCTGACTGCAATGCAACACACAGAGCAAAGCGGAGCTGTTTGTTAGTTCTATGTGCTGCAGCCTGCAATGTTATGTGACTCAGGCTGTAACACACCATTAGCCATTTAGCCCTGACTCAGGCTGTAACACACCATTAGCCATTTAGCCCTGACTCAGGATGTAACACACCATTAGCCATTTAGCCCTGACTCAGGCTGTAACACACCATTAGCCATTTAGCCCTGACTCAGGCTGTAACACACCATTAGCCATTTAGCCCTGACTCAGGCTGTAACACACCATTAGCCATTTAGCCCTGACTCAGGATGTAACACACCATTAGCCATTTAGCCCTGACTCAGGCTGTAACACACCATTAGCCATTTAGCCCTGACTCAGGCTGTAACACACCATTAGCCATTTAGCCCTGACTCAGGCTGTAACACACCATTAGCCATTTAGCCCTGACTCAGGCTGTAACACACCATTTAGCCCTGACTCAGGCTGTAACACACCATTTAGCCCTGACTCAGGCTGTAACACACCATTTAGCCATTTAGCCCTGACTCGGGCTGTAACACACCATTAGCCATTTAGCCCTGACTCAGGCTGTAACACACCATTAGCCATTTAGCCCTGACTCGGGCTGTAACACACCATTAGCCATTTAGCCCTGACTCAGGCTGTAACACACCATTAGCCATTTAGCCCTGACTCAGGCTGTAACACACCATTAGCCATTTAGCCCTGACTCAGGCTGTAACACACCATTAGCCATTTAGCCCTGACAAATGATTGTTGTTGTGCTGAACAAAGCGTTCAACCTGGTTAATAATAATAATACTGGTTAATAATACTCATTCGTAAAACAATATGTTGATGACTATATTGAAAATGGTTATTTGTCAAAAGCAATTTCATATAAACAGCTTAAAATGGTTTACTGTAAGGCCATGTAGGCTGGTCATACTTGGAATTAGTTTTGGCAAAATTGTTAGATATTTTTTATGGTATTATGTAATTATTTAAAAACTACAATAAGATCAATTGAAATGTTGTGTTTAAGTGTGAGTGTTGTGACATTGTTTGCATTCTTTACTTATAACCTGTCTCTCTCGATGTTCTTGTTTCTCAACAAGCACGGTGTTATTACAACAGAAGAAGAGCAGTATTTAATAGAGCCACTCAAGAATATATCCTCCACAACTTCCAGCCAATGGGACCAGGGAGAAGGACAGCAGCATGTTATATATAAAAAGTCTTCCATTCCCTCGCCGCAGCAGCAACCCAGCCAACACGAGTTCAGCTGTGGCATCTCAGGTTGGTGAAGAATCTTCTCTGCTCTTCTCTGCTCTTCTCTGCACTTCTCTTCTCTTCTCTGCACTTCTCTGCACTTCTCTGCTCTTCTCTGCTCTTCTCTTCTCTGCACTTCTCTGCACTTCTCTTCTCTGTTCTTCTCTGCTCTGCCCTTCTCTTCACTACCCTTCTCTCCTCTCCTCTCTTCCCCTCCCCTCCCCTCTTCTCAGCCTGGACCGACTCTGAACTGGGTGACTGACATAAACAAGCAGCTATACATAGCAGGACAGAGGATGTGCTGGTTTGGTTCTAGGCCCAGGTTCCGGTGTATATGACCATGCTGCTGTAAGCTTGACCCGTTCTGTCCTCCACTCAGCCTGGTGTATACACCAGAAACGGATCCTAAAAAGGCCTTGTGACTGGGCACTATAGAACTAGAGCAACTACTACCACTGAATTCAAATGGACACTCCTTTTCACATTAAGTGTTTTTATGAACAATACACATACTCTGGCTCTCCGCAGAGCTGTGTCCTGTGAGATGTGGTGTGGTGGGATGGGAATTGGAGGGGAACCAGGTGGATGTGGAGGTATTTGGGCCAAGGTTTTATCTTATAAGTAGCAGCGAAGGCTGTCACGGGCAGGAAGTTGACCTGCCCTGACATGTTCTATCTTATAGCCCTTCCCCAGAGCATCTGGGCCATAAAGGAAGGGAAGCCTTCAGCTGCAAGGTTCAAAGGACCAGATTCCCAATGTGTGTCTGACTGCCATTCTATCTCCAGCCCTCTCCTGGCTCTGCTCTGGCTATGCCTTCATGGACATACAGTACCAGTCAAAAGTTTGGACACACCTACTCATTCAAGGTTTTTCTTTCTTTGTACTATTTTATACATTGTAGAATAATAGTGAAGACATCAGAACTATTAAATAACAAATATGGAATCATGTAGTAACCAAAAGGTGTTAAACAAATCAAAGTATATTTTAGATTTTAGATTCTTCGAAGTATCCACCCTTTGCCTTGATGACAGCTTTGCACACTCTTGGCATTCTCTCAACCAGCTTCACCTGGAATGCTTTTCCAACAGTCTTGAAGGAGTTCCCACATATACTGAGCACTTGTTGGCTGCTTTTCCTTCACTATGTGGTCCAACTCATCCCAAACCATCTTAATTCGGTTGAGGTCGGGGGATTGTTGTGTTAGCGTATGTCAGTTGTTTTGTCTGAAACTTTGACTTCCTGTCATGCTCATCGTAATGAGTAGACCAAGGCGCAGCGTGCGTAGAGTTCCACATAATTTTAATAAACTGAAACTCACTGAACAAAACAACAAACAACCAAACGAAACGTAAGGCTACTATTGTGCACTCAGGCAACTAAATGTAGACAAGATCCCACAAACACAATGAGGGAGATGGCTACCTAAATATGATCCCCAATCAGAGACAACGATAAACAGCTGCCTCTGATTGGGAACCATATCAGGCCACCATAGAAATTTCACCTTTCATTTCACCTAGATGACCCACCCAAGTCACTATCACGCCCCAACCAACACAGAGAATAAACAGCTTACTATGGTCAGTACCCACCCCAAAGATGCGGACTCCAACCGCAAAACCTGACTCAATAGGCGAGAGTCCGGGTGGGCATCTATGATGGATGACACAGGGCGTCGGGGGCGGCTCCTGTGTGGGGCGCATCGCCGGAAGCTCCGGACCGTGGATCGTTGCCGGAGGCTCCAGACCGTGGATCGTCGCCAGAGGAACCGGACCGTAGATCGTCGCAGGAGGCTCTGGACTGAGAACCCCTGCTGAAGGCGCTGGACCGCAGACCGTCGCTGGAGGCTCCGGACCGCAGATCGTCTCAGGAGGCTCCGGACCGTAGACCGTCTCAGGAGGTTCCGGACCGTAGACCGTCTCAGGATGTTCCGGACCCTAGACCGTCTCTGGAGGTTCCTGACCGTGGACCTTCTCAGGAGGTTCCGGACTGTGAAACAACGCCGGAAGCTCTGGACTGGAAACTGTCGCCGGAAGCTCTGGACTAGGAACTGTTGCCGGAAGCTCTGGACTGGGAACTGTTGCCGGAAGCTCTGGACTGGGAACTGTTGCCGGAAGCTCTGGACTGGGAACTGTCGCCGGAAGCTCTGGACTGGGAACTGTCGCCGGAAGCTGTGGACTGGGAACTGTTGCTGGAAGCTCTGGACTGTGGAGGCGCACTGGAGGCCTGATGCGTGGTGCCAGAACTGGTGGTACCGCGCTGGTGACACGCACCTCAGGGCGAGTGCGGGGAGGAGGCACAGGACGTACTGGACTGTGGAGGTGCACTGGAGGCCTGATGCATGGGACCGGTACAGGTGGCACCGGGCTGATGACACCCACCTCAGGGCGAGTGTGAGGAAGAGGCACAGGACATACTGGACTGTGGAGGCGCACTGGAGGCCTGGTGCGTGGCACCGGGCTGATGACACGCACCTCAGGGCGAGTGCGGGGAGGAGGCACAGGACGCACTGGGCTGTGAAGGCGCACTGGCGACACAGTGCGTAGAACCTGCACAGGATGTCCTGGACCGAGGAGACGTACTGGAGACCAGGAGCGCTGAGCCGGCACAATCCGTCCTGGCTGAATACCCACTCTAGCACGGCAACTGCGGGAAGCTAGAACAGAGCGCACCAGGCTGTGAATGCGCACTGGAGACACCGTGCGCATCACCACATAACACAGTGCCTGACCAGTCACACGCTCCCCACGGTAAGCACGGGGAGTTGGCTCAGGTCTAAACCCTGACTCTGCCAATCTCCCCGTGTGCCTCCCCCCACATATTTTGGGGGGGGCTGCCTCTCGTGCTTCCGTCGTTGTTCTATCTTCTCGTATCATCGCTGTTCCGCTCTCGCTGCCTCCAACTGCTCTCTTGGACGGCGATACTCTCCGGCCTGCGTCCAGGGTCCTTCTCCATCCAGGATTTCCTCCCATGTCCATTCCTCCTGGCCACCCTGCTTGGCCTCATGAGAGCCAGTTTCATCATAGCGCTTAATGGTTTTTGCGACTGCACTTGAAGAAACTTTCAAAGTTCTTGAAATGTTCCAGATTGACTGACCTTCATGTCTTAAAGTAATGGACTGTTGTTTCTATTTGCTTATTTGAACTGTTCTTGTCATATTATGGACTTGGTATTTTACCAAATAGGGCTATCTTCTGTATATCACCCCTACCTTGTCACAACACAACTGATTGGCTCAAACGCATTAAGGAGGTAAGAAATTACACAAATTTATTTTTAACAAGTCACACCTGTTAATTGAAATGCATTTCAGGTGACGACCTCATGAATCTGTTTGAGTGAATTCGGGTCCGACTTACATTTCAGGTGACGACCTCATGAATCTGTTTGAGTGAATTCGGGTCCGACTTACATTTCAGGTGACGACCTCATGAATCTGGTTGAGTGAATTCGGGTCCGACTTACATTTCAGGTGACGACCTCATGAAGCCTTTTGATAGAATTCCAAGTTTGCAAAACTGTCCTCAAGGCAAAGGTTGGAATCTCAAATATATATAAAAAAAATAATGTTTAACACTTTTTTGTTTTCTACTTTATTCCATATGTGTTATTTCATAGTTTTGATGTCTTCACTATTATTCTATAATGTAGAAAAGAGTAAAAATAAAGAAAAACCATGGAATGAGTAAGTGTGTCCAAACGTTTGACTGCTACTGTATATCTGATTCATTTTGTTTTAATTTAGTGAATAGTTTTTTTAATGTTTAATAAATGTTCAACTGATTATTGGTTATCAAATCATCAGGGGTTTATAATCTTCCTCGAGGTGAACAGTATGAAAGGCTCCCTTTCTTTTTGAAGTTACCACACCCTGTGAAGATGATCATCAGATAAACCATTTCATTTAATCATCTGAGATGGTTCTTTTTCACAGCATATCATCAGACAACAACTTTACTCACTTGGTTGAGCATCTTTTTTCTCTCCCTCTCTTTCATCCGCAGACCTCACAAAAAGCGGGAGCCCCTGCCAACATAGCACTCCTTCCCCAACCTCTCCAACCTCCTCCTCTCACTCCTTCTCTCCCACCCCAGCCCCTGGGTCCAACAGTTCCCTTCCCGGCAGGGGCTACAGACCGAGGCGGTCGGTCAGCATGGAGCGCTTTGTAGAGACTCTGGTGGTAGCTGATAAGATGATGGTTGGTTACCATGGACGCAAAGACATCGAGCACTATATCCTGTCTGTGATGAATATTGTAAGTTTGATCCGGCTTTTCGCTTTGATTACTGTTGTTTTGCCTCAAAGAAAAGCCTGACAATAGAGTTGGAGTCAATCACTAGGGCTTCCGAGGGGCGCAGTGTCACTACAGTCCCTGGTTCAAATCCAGGCTGAATCTCATCCTGCCGTGATTGGGAGTCCCATAGGGCGGCGCACAATTGGCCCAGCGTCGTCCAGGTTTGACCGGTGTAGGCTGTCATTGTAAATAAGAATTTGTTCTTAACTGACTTGCCTAGTTAAATAAAGGTCAAAAAACAATTTAAATGGGTTCATGTCAATGGTCTAATGTAGTTGTTTCCTCATCTCCTGCCCTTTGTTAGTTTGAGTTCACAGAATATTACAAAGCAGTCAGGACTCACTTTCACCTGTCCAGGTCTTTCACATCAATACAGATGAAGGACTGGAGGAAAGATATTAAGATGCACCTCTAGCCTGCTGATATTGGAAACAGGCCAATGTAGAGTATTAGAACATGAACAATGGACTTATTCGAAGCGTTTCTCTCTTTGGATAGAATTTTGTTTTCATTAACATTTTAACAGAATGTTCTCTCTAACTGAAAACAGACATTTAAATCGCAGCGTGATCTGGATGTGTGGTTGCTGTTTTCAACCCTAGTATGTGTGAAGAAAACACAGATCCAGTGTTGTGACAGTTTGTCTGACTTTGTGTCTTTTCTTCTTTTCTGGAGGTCAGGTTGCCAAACTTTACCGTGATGCCAGCCTAGGAAACGTTGTGAACATTATAGTAACCCGCCTGATCGTACTGACTGAGGACCAGGTGAGGGCACTCTTCTCTCTCTGTCTTCCTCTTTCTCTCCCTGTCTTCCTTTTTCTCTCTCTATCTTCCTCTATCTATCTCTGTCTTCTTCTCTCTATGTTTTCCTCTTTCTCTCTCTGTCTTCCTCTCTCTATGTATTCCTCTTTCTCTCTCTGTCTTCCTCTTTCTCTCTCTGCCTCTCTCTCTGTCTTCCTCTTTCTCTGTATCTCTCTGCTTCTCTCTGCTTCTCTCTCTGTCTTCCTCTCTCTCTGTATCTAAATCAATAGCCCTTCGTACATCAGCTGATATCTCAAAGTGCTGTACAGAAACCCAGCCTAAAACCCCAAACAGCAAGCAATGCAGGTGTAGAAGCACGGTGGCTAGGAAAAACTCCCTAGAAAGGCCAAAACCTACGAAGAAACCTAGAGAGGAACCAGGCTATGAGGGGTGGCCAGTATGTTTTCAAATATGTTCAAATGTTCATAAATGACCAGCATGGTCAAATAATAATAATCACAGTAGTTGTCGAGGGTGCAGCAAGTCAGCACCTCAGGAGTAAATGTCGGTTGGCTTTTCATAGCCGATCATTAAGAGTATCTCTACCACTCCTGCTGTCTCTAGAGAGTTGAAAACAGCAGGTCTGGGACAGGTAGCACATCCGGTGAACAGGTCAGGATTACATAGCCGCAGGCAGAACAGTTGAAACTGGAGCAGCAGCACGGCCAGGTGGACTGGGGACAGCAAGGAGTCATCATGCCAGGTAGTCCTGAGGCATGGTCCTAGGGCTCAGGTCCTCCAAGAGAAAGAGAGAATTAGAGAGAGCATACTTAAATTCACACAGGACACCGGATAAGACAGGAGAAGTACTCCAGATATAACAAACTGACCCTAGCCCCCCGACACATAAACTACTGCAGCATAATTACTGGAGGCTGAGACAGGAGGGGTCAGGGGACACTGTGGCTCCATCCAATTATACCCCCGGACAGGGCCAAACAGGAAGGATATAACCCCACCCACTTTGCCAAAGCACAGCCCTCACACCACTAGAGGGATATCTTAGGGATAATAGGGTTAGAGGCAGAGAATCCCAGTGGAGAGAGGGGGACCGGCCAGGCAGAGACATCAAGGGTGGTTCGTTGCTCCAGAGCCTTTCCGTTCACCTTCACACTCCTGGGCCAGACTACACTCAATCATATGACCCACTGAAGAGATGAGTCTTCAGTAAAGACTTAAAGGTTGAGACCGAGTCTGCATCTCTCACATGTGTAGGCAGACCATTCCATAAAAATGGGGCTCTATAGGAGAAAACCCTGCCTCCAGCTGTTTGCTTAGAAATTCTAGGGACAATTAGGAGGCCTGTGTCTTGTGACCGTAGCGTATGTGTAGGTATGTACGGCAGGACCAAATCAGAAAGATAGGTAGGAGCAAGCCCATGTAATGCATTGTAGGTTACCAGTAAAACCTTGAAATCAGCCCTTGCCATAACAGGAAGCCAGTGTAGGGAGGCTAACACTGGAGTAATATGATACATTTTTTTTGTTCTAGTCAGGAATCTAGCAGCCGTATATAACACTAACTGAAGTTTATTTAGTGCTTTATCCGGGTAGCCGGAAAGTAGTGCATTGCAGTAGTCTAACCTAGAAGTAACAAAAGCAAGGATTATTTTTTCTACATTTTTCTGTCCGATAGTCCAGGATTATGAGGAAAAACATTAAGATCCATAACATTTATTCCATGGGACAAAATTAGGTCTAGAGTATGACTGTGACAGTGAGTAGGTCCAGAGACATGTTGGACAAAACCCACTGAGTCGATGATGGCTCCAAAAGTCTTTTAGAGTGGGTCTGTGGACTTTTCCATGTGAATATTAAAGTCACCAAAAATTAGAATATTATCTGCTATGACTACAAGGTCCAATAGGAATTCAGGGAACTCACTGCGGGTAATGGAATCGCCAATGACTAGGGTTTTCAATTTGTCAAAGCTAATGGTGGGAAGCTTCGGCGTCTCAGACCCCGTAACGGGAGGAGAAAAGACCAGAGAAGGCTTGGCCTCAGACTCCGACTCGCTGCTTAATGGGGAAAACCAGTTGAAAGTTTCTGTCGGCTAAATGAACGACACCGGTTGAGCATTCCTACAGCATTTTCCTCCAGAAGCCATGAGAAAGTTGTCCTGCAGGGACCGTGCGAGGGGATTTATACTAACGTTACTACCTGTACTTACTGGTGGCACAGACGCTGTTTCATCTTTTCCTACACTGACATTACCCTTGCCTAACGGTTGCGTCTGAAGCTGGGCTTGTAGCACAGCTATCCTCGCCGTAAGGCGATCATTCTCCTGTACATTATGAGTACAGCGACTGGAATTAGAAGGCATCATGTTAATGTTACTACTTAGCTTCGGCTGGTGGAGGTCCTGACGAACCACGTCCAGATAAAGCGTCCGGAGTGAAAAAGTTGAATGAAAAAAAGTTGAGTGAGGGAAAAACAAAAAATATAAACGGTAATTAAAAAGTAAAAACCGTAAAGTTGTCAGGTAGCAAAGGTTGGCAACAAGTTAACAAGTTTTGACCGGAAATGATACAACCGGATAGGATCATGTGCCTAATCTGCCTCTCTGTCTTCATCGTTCTCTCTTTACATCTCTCTCATTCTCTGTCTTCCTCGTTATCTCTCTGTGTTCCCCTCTTTCTATCGACATCAACATAAATGTATTTCTCTAATCTCAGTTTTAATTTTACCTTTATTTAACCAGGCAAGTCAGTTAAGAACATATTCTTATTTTCAATGACGGCCTGGGAACAGTGGGTTAACTGCCTGTTCAGGGGCAGAACGACAGATTTGTACCTTGTCAGCTCGGGGGTTTGAACTCACAACCTTCCGGTTACCAGTCCAACGCTCTAACCACTAGGCTACGCTGCTGCCCCGTCCTAAAATGTATCTAAAATGGGAGATTTAAGTGAAAGTCTGAGTGGCTTGCATTAATCTTAATTCAGCACTAGATATGTCAAGTGCAGAATGTTGGGCCTGTTCTGGTCGGAATGCTGGGTTCTGTGTGTTCAGACTGTGTTGTGTGTTCTAGGTTGTGGATGTGTTCAGACTGTTCTGGGTTGTGGATGTGTTCAGACTGTTCTGGGTTGTGGATGTGTTCAGACTGTTCTGGGTTGTGGATGTGTTCAGACTGTTCTGGGTTGTGGATGTGTTCAGACTGTTCTGGGTTGTGGATGTGTTCAGACTGTTCTGGGTTGTGGATGTGTTCAGACTGTTCTGGGTTGTGGATGTGTTCAGACTGTTCTGGGTTGTGGATGTGTTCGGACTGTTCTGGGTTGTGGATGTGTTCAGACTGTTCTGGGTTGTGGATTAAGACTGTTCTGGGCTGTGGATGTGTTCAGACTGTTCTGGGTTGTGGATGTGTTCAGACTGTTCTGGGTTGTGGATGTGTTCAGACTGTTCTGGGTTGTGGATGTGTTCAGACTGTTCTGGGTTGTGGATGTGTTCAGACTGTTCTGGGTTGTGGATGTGTTCAGACTGTTCTGGGTTGTGGATGTGTTCAGACTGTTCTGGGTTGTGGATGTGTTCAGACTGTTCTGGGTTGTGGATGTGTTCAGACTGTTCTGGGTTGTGGATGTGTTCAGACTGTTCTGGGTTGTGGATGTGTTCAGACTGTTCTGGGTTGTGGATTGTGTTCGGACTGTTCTGGGTTGTGGATGTGTTCAGACTGTTCTGGGTTGTGGATTAAGACTGTTCTGGGCTGTGGATGTGTTCAGACTGTTCTGGGTTGTGGATGTGTTCAGACTGTTCTGGGTTGTGGATGTGTTCAGACTGTTCTGGGTTGTGGATGTGTTCGGACTGTTCTGGGTTGTGGATGTGTTCAGACTGTTCTGGGTTGTGGATGTGTTCAGACTGTTCTGGGTTGTGGATGTGTTCAGACTGTTCTGGGTTGTGGATGTGTTCAGACTGTTCTGGGTCGTGGATGTATTCAGACTCTTCTGGGTTGTGGATGTATTCAGACTGTTCTGGGTTGTGGATTAAGACTGTTCTGGGTCGTGGATGTATTCAGACTCTTCTGGGTTGTGGATGTGTTCAGACTGTTCTGGGTTGTGGATTAAGACTGTTCTGGGTCGTGGATGTATTCAGACTCTTCTGGGTTGTGGATGTGTTCAGACTGTTCTGGGTTGTGGATGTATTCAGACTCTTCTGGGTTGTGGATTAAGACTGTTCTGGGTCGTGGATGTATTCAGACTCTTCTGGGTTGTGGATGTGTTCAGACTGTTCTGGGTTGTGGATGTATTCAGACTCTTCTGGGTTGTGGATGTGTTCAGACTGTTCTTGGTTGTGGATGTATTCAGACTCTTCTGGGTTGTGGATGTATTCAGACTGATCTGGATTGTATATTCAGACTGTGTTGTAATGTCTGTATGTTCTATCCAGCCCAACCTGGAGATCAACCACCATGCAGACAAGTCTCTAGACAGCTTTTGTAAGTGGCAGAAGTCTATCCTCAGTCACCAAGGAGATGGGAACAGCATCCCAGAGAACGGCATGGCTCACCATGACAACGCTGTCCTCATCACAAGGTAGGAATCTCTTCTCTTTCTATCTGACCTGTTACCCTCTGGGGGAAGAACAGAGACACCTGGATGGGGGAAAGGTTCTACTTTCCAACTTCTCACACACACACACACACACACACACACACACACACACACACACACACACACACACACACACACACACACACACACACACACACACACACACACACACACACACACACACACACACACACACACACACACACACACACACACACACACACACACACACACACTGTTATTATTATTCCAGTGGTAAGAGTGTGTCATTATTTAGCTTACTGTTCGTCTCTTACTCTTCTTGACCAAACATTTATTTAGATGACTCATTGGACAATGAGAGCATGTTTACTTAAATACTTTAGCAGTCCTACTTTAGAAGTCCTTCCACCTTCCGACTCTGTCCTTCCGACTCTGTGCTGCGTTGGCATTACACAGACAGAACACTACAGTAACTTTGAAACACACAGCCAAGTCATTACTCATATCTATTACTGGCTTCAGTCTGTATGTAGTACCTACTGTACTGTACCTCTTACAGCTACCGACAACGGGAAACTATCCTCTCTGTCATACCAGTCATACTACATTAATGCATGGTAACCTTGCTGCAGCAAAATCTATTTCATTACCTGCTATTGGCTAAATTGTTGCCTGAGCTGTTTTGACCACATAACCTAGCAACTAACATGTGTATTCCTTACTTATTTTGACTGCAGGGGGGTTGTTGTTTTGTGGGTTAAATGGCATGGGTTAAAGCCCTGCTTTTGTCTCTCCTTGCCTGGATGTGTACAAACCAGGTGTTCTACTAATGTTAGACTAGTGCTAGTTTACTTTAGTTGTTTGTCTGTCAAGTAACGTTCTCCAGCTTCAGAGTCCTGTTGTTGTAAAGTTACCACTTGGTGAAGTGACCATAGGAGTGACCATAAAGATAGGGGTGGCAGGTAACCTAGTGCTTAAGAGCTTTTGGCCAATCGCCGAAAGTTTGCGGGTTCAAATCCCCGATCAGAATACATGAAAAATCTGCCAATGTGCCCTTTAGCAAGGCACCTAATGCACATTTCTCCTGTAAGTTGCTTTTTATTTGTTTATTTTTATTTCCCCTTTATTTAATCAGGTAGGGCAGTTGAGAACAAGTTCTCATTTACAACTGCGACCTGGCCAAGATAAAGCAAAGCAGTGCGATAGAAACAACACTGAGTTACACATGGAATAAACAAAAGTACAGTCAATAACACAATAGAAAAATCTGTATACAGTGTGATCAAATGAAGTACGGAGGTAAGGAAATAACCGTACGGAGGTACGGAGGTCAGGAAATAAATAGGCCAATAGTAATTACAATTTAGCAATTAACACTGGAGTGAGAGGTGTGCAGATGAGGATGTGCAGGTAGAAACACTGGTGTGCAAAAGAGCAGAAAACAAAAACAAATATGGGATGAGGTAGGTAGTTGGTTGGATGGGCTATTTACAGATGGGCTGTGTACAGCTGCAGCGATCGGTAAGCTGCTCTGAGAGCTGATGCTTAAAGTTAGTGAGGAAGATAAGTCTCCAACTTCAGTGATTTTTGCAATTCGTTCCAGTCACTGGCAGCGGAGAAATGGAAGGAAAGGCGGCCAAAGGAGGTGTTGGATTAGGGGATGACCAGTGAAATATACCTGCTGGAGAGTGTGCTACGGGTGTGTGTTGCCATGGTGACCAGTGAGCTGCTTTGGATAAGAGTGTCTGATAAATATCGAAGAACTGGTCTGTACTGGTAAACTTACATCACATCAGCCTTCTGCTGCGACAGTTCTCTCAAGCGTGTGTCTGATGCTAAACCAACACTAGCTGCTAGCCGTTCACTAAAGCCTTTTGTTGTATGCCTTTTGTTGTACTTGAATCAGTTATAGAATCCATTGCCCTTTATGGTTGTGGAGGTCTGGGGTCTGCTCACTAACCAAGAATTCACAAAATGGGACAAACACCAAATTGAGACTCTGCACGCAGAATTCTGCAAAAATATCATCCGTGTACAATGAAGAACACCAAATATGCATGCAGAGCAGAATTAGGCCGATACCCACTAATTATCAAAATCCAAGAAAGAGCTGTCAAATTCTACAACCACCTAAAAGGAAGCGATTCCCAAACCTTCCATAACAAAGCCATCACCTACAGTGAAGAGTCCCCTAAGCAAGCTGGTCCTGGCGCTCTGTTCACAAACACAAACACACCCCACAGAGCCCCAGGACAGCAACACAATTAGACCCAAACAAATCATGAGAAAACTAAAAGATCATTACTTGACACATTGGAAAGAATGAACAAAAAAACAGAGCAGACTAGAATGCTATTTGGCCCTAAACAGAGAGTACACAGTGGCAGAATACCTGACCAGTGTGACTGACCCAAACCTAAAGATAGCTTTGACTATGTACAGACTCAGTGAGCATAGCCTTGCTATTGAGAAATGCCACCCTAGTCAGACCTGGCTCTCAAGAAAAGACAGGCTATGTGCACACTGCCATCAAAATGAGGTGGAAACTGAGCTGCACTTCCTAACCCCCTGCCCAAATTATGACCATATTAGAGACACATACTGTATTTCCCTCAGATTACACAGATCCACAAAGAATTTTGAAAAGCAAACCCGTTTTTGATAAACTCCCATATCTACTGGGTGAAATACCACAGTGTGCCATCACAGCAGCAAGATTTGTGACCTGTTACCACAAGAAAAGGTTAACCAGTGAAGAACAAACACCATTGTAAATACAACCCATATTTATGTTTATTTATTTTCACTTTTGTACTTTAACCATTTGTACATCGTTACAACACTGTAACCATACATAATATGACATCAGTAATGTCTTTATTATTTTGGAACTTCTTGAAAAGGACGGAAAGGAGATAGTCATACACTACATGACCAATAGTATTCCAAAATCATGGGCATTAATATGGAGTTGGTCCCTCCTTTGCTGCATCCACTCTTCTGGGAAGGCTTTCTACTAGATGTTGGAACATTGCTGCAGGGACTTGCTTCCATTCAGCCACAAGAGCATTAGTGAGGTTGGGCACTGATGTTTGGCTATTAGGCCTGGCTCGCAGTCGGCTTTACAATTCATCCCAAAGGTGTTCGATGGGCTTGAGGTCAGGGCTCTGTGCATGAACCATGAGAGCCGAACCATGAGAAACAGCCCCAGATCATTATTCCTCCTCCACCAAACTTGACATTTCCCACTATGTAACGTTCTGCTGGCATCCTCCAAACCAAGATACGTGCGTCTGACTTCCAGATGGTGAAGTGTGATTCATCACTCCAGAGAACATGTTTCCACTGCTCCAGAGTCCAATGGTGGCGAGCTTTACACCACTTCAGCCCACGCTTGGCATGGCGCATGGTGATCTTAAGCTTGTGTGTGGCTGCTCTGCCATAGAAACCCATTTCATGAAGCTTCTGATGAACAGTTCTTGTGCTGACGTCACTTCCAGAGACCCTTGTGTGCCCTCCCACTTCCCGGCTGAGACAGCACTTACAGTTGACCGGGGCAGCTCTAGCTGGGCACAAATTTGACAAACTGACTTGTTGGAAAGGTGGCATCCTATGACAGTGCCACGTTGAAAGTCGCTGAGCCATTTTACTGCCAATGTTTGTTTAGGGAGATTGCATGGCTGTGTGTTGGATTTGATACACCTGTCAGCATCGAGCGTGGCTGAAATAGCCCAATCCACTCATTTGAAGGGGTGCTCATTTGAAGGGGTTTCTTCCTAGGTTTTGGCCTTTCTCGGGAGTTTTTCCTAGCCACCGTGCTTTTACACCTGCATTGTTTGCTGTTTGGGGTTTTAGGCTGGGTTTCTGTACAGCACTTTGAGATATCAGCTGATGTACGAAGGGCTATATAAATAAATTTGATTTGATTTGATTTGCTGAAACAGCCCAATCCACTCATTTGAAGGGGTGCTGAAATAGCCCAATCCACTCATTTGAAGGGGTGATGAAATACCCCAATCCACTCATTTGAAGGGGTGCTGAAACAGCCCAATCCACTCATTTGAAGGGGTGATGAAATAGCCCAATCCACTCATTTGAAGGGGTGCTGAAATACCCCAATCCACTCATTTGAAGGGGTGCTGAAACAGCCCAATCCACTCATTTGAAGGGGTGATGAAATAGCCCAATCCACTCATTTGAAGGGGTGCTGAAATACCCCAATCCACTCATTTGAAGGGGTACTGAAACAGCCCAATCCACTCATTTGAAGGGGTGATGAAATAGCCCAATCCACTCATTTGAAGGGGTGCTTAAACAGCCCAATCCACTCATTTGAAGGGGTGCTGAAATAGCCCAGTCCACTCATTTGAAGGGGTGCTGAAATAGCCCAATCCACTCATTTGAAGGGGTGCTGAAATAGCCCAATCCACTCATTTGAAGGGGTGCTGAAATAGCCCAATCCACTCATTTGAAGGGGTGCTGAAATAGCCCAATCCACTCATTTGAAGGGGTGCTGAAATAGTCCAATCCACTCATTTGAAGGGGTGCTGAAATAGCCCAATCCACTCATTTGAAAGGGTTTCCACATACTTTAGTATAGATAGTGTCGTTCTATGATAAATTGCATGGCCGAGGGCAACCCTCATCAAAATCACTCATCGTCTCATAAAACCCTGTTTTAACCTGATATTTTTCCAGGGATATTTTTAGTCATAAATGTAATGGCCACACAGTAAAGTTGCGCGTTGCTAACGTAAACAGTCTTAAAATCGCTGTGCTCTTTCTTTAGGTGGATTCCATCAGGGAATGGGGGGATTTTCTAGCAGACACAGTGGTTAATGAAAGCTTCCTGGGTCCATCATTAACTATTTATAGATGCATGTTAGCATCCTGACGCTCAGCACAGCTCATCTCATCGCCTACACACAACTTGATGTTCCATTATACTCAGGCCCTAACAAAGTTCTGATTCACTCTGTCTGTCTGTCTGTCTGTCTGTCTGTCTGTCTGTCTGTCTGTCTGTCTGTCTGTCTGTCTGTCTGTCTGTGTTCTATTCAATTCAAGGGGCTTTATTGGCATGGGAAACACATGTTAACATTGCCAAAGCAAGTGAGGTAGATAATATACAAAAGTGAAATAAATAATAACAATGAACAATAAACATTACACTCACAGAAGTTCAAAAATAATAAAGACATTACTAATGTCTTATTATGTATATATACAGTGTTGTAACGATGTACAAATGGTTAAAGTACAAAGCGGAAAATAAATAAACATAAATACGGGTTGTATTTACAATGGTGTTTGTTCTTCACTGGTTGCCCTTTTCTTGTGGCAACAGGTCACAAATCTTGCTGCTGTGATGGCACACTGTGGTATTTCACCAAGTAGATATGGGAGTTTATCAAAATCGGTTTTGTTTTTTAATTCTTTGTGGATCTGTGTAATCTGAGGGAAATATGTGTCTCTAATATGGTCATAATTTGGGCAGGAGGTTAGGAAGTGCAGCTCAGTTTCCACCTCATTTTGTGGGCAGTGTTCTCTTGAGAGCCAGGTCTGCCTACGGTGGCCTTTCTCAATAGCAAGGCTATGCTCACTGAGTCTGTACATAGTCAAACCTGTCCTTCGGTTTGGGTCAGTGACAGTGGTCAGGTATTCTGCCGCTGTGTACTCTCTGTGTAGCAAAGCTATGCTACTGTCTGTATATTGTCAAAGCTTTCCTTCATTTTGGGTCAGTCAGTTTAGGGCCAAATAGCATTCTAGTCTGCTCTGTTTTTTTGTTAATTCTTTCCAATGTGTCAAGTAATTATCTTTTTGTTTTCTCATAATTGTGTTGCTGTCCTGGAGCTCTGTGGGGTGTGTTTGTGTTTGTGTACAGAGTTCCAGGACCAGCTTGCTTAGTGGACTCTTCTCCAGGTTCATCTCTCGGTAGGTGATGGCTTGGGAATCGCAGACAGAAGGTTTGGGAATCGCTTCCTTTTAGGTGGATGGAGAACTGAACAGCTCCTTTCTGAATTTTGATAATTAGCGGGTATCGGCCCAATTCTGCTCTGCATGCATTATTTGGTGTTCTACATTGTACACGGGGGATTTTTTTGCAGAATTCTGCATGCAGAGTCTCAATTTGGTGTTTGTCCCATTTTGTGAATTCTTGGTTGGTGAGCCCAGACCTCCCAACCATAAAGGGCAATGGGTTCTTTAACTGATTCAAGTATTTTTAGCCAGATCCTAATTGGTATGTTGAATTTTATGTTCCTTTTGATGCCTTGTCTCTCAGATCATTCACAGGTTTTTTTTTTATATTTTGTTTTTACCTTTATTTAACCAGGCAAGTCAGTTAAGAACATATTCTTATTTTCAATGACGGCCTGGGAACAGTGTGTTAACTGCCTGTTCAGGGGCAGAACGACAGATTTGTACCTTGTCAGCTCGGGGGTTTGAACTCACAACCTTCCGGTTACTAGTCCAACGCTCTAACCACTAGGCTACGCTGCTGCCCCTGCAGCTTTGTGGAAGTTACCTGTGGCACTGATGTTTAGGCCAAAGTATGTATAGTTTTTTGTGTGCTCTAGGGCAACGGTGTCTAGATGAAATTTGTATTTGTGGTCCTGGCAACTGGACCTTTTTTGGAACACCATTATTTTGGTCTTACTGAGATTTACTGTCAGGGCCCAGGTCTGGCAGAATCTGTGCAGAATAGCTAGATGCTGCTGTAGTCCCTCCTTGGTTGGTGACAGAAGCACCAGATCATTAGTAAATAGTAGACATTTGACTTCAGATTCGAATTGGGTGAGGCCGGGTACTGCAGACTTTTCTAGTGCCCACGCCAATTTGTTGATATATATGTTGAAGAGGGTGGGGCTTAAACTGCATCCCTGTCTCACCCCACGGCCCTGTGGGAAGAAATGTGTGTGTTTTTTGCCTATTTTAACCGCACACTTGTTGTTTGTGTACATGGATTTTATAATGTTATTTTTCCCCCAACACCACTTTCCATCAATTTGTATAGCAGACCCTCATGCCAAATTGAGTCTAAGGCTTTTTTGAAATCAACAAATCAAAATAAAATAAAATAAAATATATTTATATAGCCCTTCGTACATCAGCTGATATCTCAAAGTGCTGTACAGAAACCCAGCCTTAAACCCCAAACAGCAAGCAATGCAGGTGTAGAAGCACGGTGGCTAGGAAAAACTCCCTAGAAAGCCCAAAACCTAGGAAGAAACCAAGAGAGGAACCAGGCTATGTGGGGTGGCCAGTCCTCTTCTGGCTGTACCGGGTGGCGATTATGACAGAACATGGTCAAGATGTTCAAATGTTCATAAATGACCAGCATGGTCAAATAATAATAATCACAGGTAGAACAGTTGAAACTGGAGGTGGATTGGGGACAGCAAGGAGTCATCATGTCAGGTAGTCCTGAGGCATGGTCTTAGGGCTCAGGTCCTCCGAGACAGAGAATGAAAGAGAGAAAGAGAGAATTAGAGAGAGCATACTTAAATTCACACAGGACACCGGATAGGACAGGAGAAGTACTCCAGATATAACAAACTGACCCTTGCCCCCCGACACATAAACTACTGCAGCATAAATACTGGAGGCTAAGACAGGAGGGGTCAGGAGACACTGTGGCCCCATCCGATGACACCCCCGGACAGGGCCAAACAGGAAGGATATAACCCCACCCACTTTGTCAAAGCACAGTCCCCACACCACTAGAGGGATATCTTCAACCACCAACTTACCATCCTGAGACAAGGCCGAGTATAGCCCACAAAGATCTCCGCCATGGCACAACCCAAGGGGGGGGCGCCAACCAAGACAGGAAGATCACATCAGTGACTCAACCCACTCAAGTGACGCACCCCTCCTAGGGACGGTGTGAAAGAGCCCTAGTAAGCCAGTGACTCAGCCCCTGTAATAGGGTTAGAGGCAGAGAATCCCAGTGGAAAGAGAGGAACCGGCCAGGCATTGACAGCAAGGGCGGTTCGTTGCTCCAGAGCCTTTCCGTTCACCTTCACACTCCTGGGCCAGAAGAGATGAGTCTTCAGTAAAGACTTAAAGGTTGAGTCTCTCACATGGGTAGGCAGACCATTCCATAAAAATTGAGCTCTATAGGAGAAAGCCCTGCCTCCAGCTGTTTGCTTCGAAATTCTAGGGACAATTAGGAGGCCTGCGTCTTGTGACCGTAGCGTACCTACGATGTTTTTATTTTTTACTCTTAACTCAGGATTAGAAATGTAACATGCTGCAAACATATGTTAATATTGTTCAGGTAGGTATGTTCGGCAGGACCAATCTAGTCAGGATTCTAGCAGCCGTATTTAGCACTAACTGAAGTTTATTTAGTGCTTTATCTGGGTAGCCGCAAAGTAGAGCATTGCAGTAGTCTAACCTAGAAACAAAGCATGAGAAGACTTTGAATTTGTTTTGTTTAGTTTTTTTGTCAATTGGGGTGTGCAGGGTGCATACGTGGTCTGTTGTACGGTAATTTGGTAAAAAAAACAATTTGACATTTGCTCAGTGCATTGTTTTCACTGAGGAAATGTACAAGTCTGCTGTAAATGATAATGCAGAGGATTTTCCCAAGGTTGCTGTTGACGCATATCCCACGGTAGCTATTGGGGTCAAATTTGTCTCCACTTTTGTGGATTGGGGTGATCAGTCCTTGGTTCCAAATACTGGGGAAGATGCCAGAGCTAAGGATGATGTTAAAGAGTTTTCGTATAGCTAATTGGAATTTGTTGTCTGTATATTTGATCATTTCATTGCGCATACCATCAACACCACATGCCTTTTTGGGTTGGAGAGTTGTTATTTTGTCCTGTAGCTCATTCAAGGTAACTGGAGAATCCAGTGGGTTCTGGGAGTCTTTAATAAGTGATTCTAAGATTTGTATTTGATCATGTAAATGTTTTTGCTATTTGTTCATTGTTCATTGTTATAGAGTCAAAAAGATTGGAGAAGTGGTTTACCCATACATCTCCATTTTGGATAGATAATTATTTGTGTTGTTGTTTGTTTAGTGTTTTCCAATTTTCCCGGAAGTGGTTAGAGTCTATGGATTCTTCAATGACATTGAGTTCTCTCATACAATAATGAGATGTTGTAGAGGGCATATAATACAAACACAGTCACTGAACATCACTGAACTCTGTAAGCAGCGTACAGCATTCCCTGTGCATACAACAAAAGGCTTTAGTGAACGGCTAGCAGCTAGTGTTGGTTTAGCATCAGACACATGCTGGAGAGACCTGTAGCAGCAGAAGGCTGATGTGATGTAAGTTTACCAGTACAGACCAGTACCTGTAGCAGCAGAAGGCTGATGTGATGTAAGTTTACCAGTTCAGACCAGTCCCTGTAGCAGCAGAAGGCTGATGTGATGTAAGTTTACCAGTACAGACCAGTACCTGTAGCAGCAGAAGGCTGATGTGATGTAAGTTTACCAGTACAGACCAGTCCCTGTAGCAGCAGAAGGCTGATGTGATGTAAGTTTACCAGTATAGACCAGTACCTGTAGCAGCAGAAGGCTGATGTGATGTAAGTTTACCAGTTCAGACCAGTCCCTGTAGCAGCAGAAGGCTGATGTGATGTAAGTTTACCAGTACAGACCAGTCTCTGTAGCAGCAGAAGGCTGATGTGATGTAAGTTTACCAGTACAGACCAGTACCTGTAGCAGCAGAAGGCTGATGTGATGTAAGTTTACCAGTACAGACCAGTCCCTGTAGCAGCAGAAGGCTGATGTGATGTAAGTTTACCAGTACAGACCAGTACCTGTAGCAGCAGAAGGCTGATGTGATGTAAGTTTACCAGTACAGACCAGTACCTGTAGCAGCAGAAGGCTGCTGTAGCAGACACTCTTATCCAAAGCAGCCTACAGGAGACATTTGCGTTAAGTGTCTTGTTAAAGTGCACATTGGCAGATTTTTCACGTAGTCTGATCACGGATTTGAACCAGCAACCTCTCCCCTACCCTACCCCTCGCCTTCCTCCTCATCAGGGGTCATGTTACAGGTCAGCTCTTTACCCTTTTGGGTCTCTAAGTAATCTGGGTTAGAGATAATACCTAGCCAAGACAATGAGTGATTTTGATGAGGGTTGCCCTAGGCCATGCAGTTTATCATAGTTCTCCATCTCCTTGTTTCAGCTGTGTGCTTACTGTTTTTAACAGATATTTGTGTATTGCATTGGAGACTCTGTCACTACTAAGTCCGTATTGATGTGTATACAGATGTAGGATCTTCATTTGAGCCAGTTTGCTACAGCAGGAAAATAATCCTGCAGCAACGGGAAATGTGAATTATTATGTGGATTAAAATTAATTCATTTTTTTTGTAGGGGTTGATACATTTTTTGTTAGGAAAAATCAAGTTGAGATTTTAAAATAGAAATTACAAACTTTAGAAGCCTTTTTAAACCTTGAATACACTACTAGTGTCACGTCTAATCAAGGTGGGTGGAATCAGGCGCAGAGAGCAAATAGCGATATAAAGTTTATTCTCCGGTGAACAAAATAAACACGGTCAACCCAAATACACACAGGGTGAAATGATCCAAAACAGGATAACAGACTAACCGGAGAATAATAAACACAAAAACACAGACAGACGAAATTAATGACAAAATAAACAATCCCGCACAAAACAAGGGCGGGACAACCTACATTATATACAGACACTAATTAACTAAACAACACACAGGTGAAAACAATCAGACAAAACCAACAGATACACGAAAAGGGATCGGTAGTGGCTAGTAGGACGGTGACGACGACCGCCGAGCACCACCCGAACGGGCAGGAGAGCCAACCTCGGCGGAAGTCGTGACAGTACCCCCCCCTGACGCGCGGCTCCCGCAGTGCGCCGCCACCGTCCTCGAGGACGACCCGGAGGACGAGGTGCTGGGCGATCCGGGTGGAGGCGGTGGAATTCTATCAGGAGAGAAGGGTCCAAAATGTCCCTCACCGGAACCCAGCATCTCTCCTCCGGGCCGTACCCCTCCCAGTCCACGAGGTACTGTAGGCCCCCCACCCGGCGCCTAGAATCCAGAATGCCTCGAACTGTATACGCCGGGGGCCCATCGATGTCCAGTTGTAACCTATAACACACCTCGTTTATTCTCCTCAGGACTTTGAACGGCCCCAGCTTCCGACAGGGCAGGCGGAGAGACAGGTTTCGGGTCGAGAGCCAGACCCTGTCCCCCGGTGCAAACACGGGGGTCTCACTGCGGTGCTGGTCAGCGCTCCTCTTGTGCCGTTCTCCCGCTAACCGTAATGAGTCCTGAACGGCTTTCCAGGTGTCCTTGGAGCGCTGTACCCATTCCTCCACCGCAGGAGCCTCGGTCTGACTCTGATGCCATGGAGCCAGGACCGGCTGGTAACCTAACACACACTCAAAAGGAGAGAAGTTAGTAGAGGAGTGGCGTAAGGAGTTCTGGGCTAGTTCGGCCCATGGAACATACCTTGCCCACTCACCAGGCCGGGCCCGACAATAGGACCGCAGAAACCTGTCCACATCCTGGTTAACGCGCACCACCTGCCCATTACTCTCGGGGTGAAAACCTGAGGTTAAGCTAACCGAGACCCCCAGTCTCTCCATAAACGCCCTCCACACTCTGGACGTGAATTGGGGACCCCGATCAGAGACGATGTCCTCAGGCACCCCATAGTGCCGGAAGACATGGGTAAACAAAGCCTCAGCAGTCTGCAGGGCCGTAGGAAGACCGGGCAACGGAATGAGACGACAGGACTTAGAAAACCGATCCACAACGACCAGGATCGTAGTACTTCCCTGGGACGGGGGAAGGTCGGTAAGAAAATCCACCGATAAATGTGTCCACGGCCGTTGTGGAATGGGGAGGGGTTGTAATTTCCTTCTAGGTAGGTGCCGAGGAGCCTTGCTCTGAGCACACACTGAGCAGGAGGAGATATAAAATCTCACGTCTTTAGCCAGTGTGGGCCACCAGTATCTCCCTCTCAGACTCTGCACTGTCCTCTTGATACCAGGATGACCCGAGGAGGGAAGAGTATGAGCCCACCTAATCAGCTTGTCCCGGACCACCCTCGGCACGTACTTGGTCCCTACTGGACAGTTAGGAGGAGCCGGCTCTGACCGTGAGGCCCTCTCTATCTCAGCATCCACCTCCCATACCACCGGTGCCACGAGACATGACGGTGGAATGATGGGAGTGGGCTCTACTGACCGTTCCTCGGTATCATAGAGGCGAGACAGTGCTTCAGCTTTGGTGTTTTGGGAGCCTGGCCGATATGTGAGGGTAAACTGGAACCTAGTAAAAAACATTTACCATCTAGCCTGACGTGGATTTAGTCTCTTAGCTGCCCGGATGTACTCGAGATTACGATGGTCAGTCCAGATGAGAAAAGGGTATTTAGCCCCCTCAAGCCAATGTCTCCACACCTTCAGAGCCTTGACTACAGCTAACAACTCCCGGTCCCCCACATCATAGTTTCGCTCCGCTGGGCTGAGCTTGCTCGAAAAGAAAGCACACGGGCGGAGTTTGGATGGCACGCCCGAGCGTTGGGACAGCACGGCTCCAACCCCAGCCTCGGACGCATCCACCTCCACTATGAACGCTAAAGAGGGGTCCGGATGCGCCAACACGGGCGCATTGGTGAACAGCTCCTTCAGATGACTGAAAGCTCTGCCCACCTCTGCTGACCAGCGCAAGCGCACCGGTCCTCCCTTCAGCAGTGAGGTGATGGGAGCAGCCACCTGACCAAAACCCCGGATAAACCTCCGGTAGTAATTGGCAAACCCTAAAAACCGCTGCACTTCTTTCACCGTGGTCGGAGTCGGCCAATTACGCACGGCTGTAACGCGATCATCCTCCATCACCACCCCGGAGGTGGAAATACAATACCCCAGGAAGGAAACTGACTGTTTGAAAAACTCACATTTCTCCGCCTTGCAATACAGGTCATGCTCCAGTAGTCGCCCAAGTACCTTACGCACCAGAGACACATGCTCCGCGCGTGTGGCAGAATAGATCAAGATGTCATCAATGTACACTACCACTCCCTGCCCGAGCAGGTCTCGGAGAATCTCATCTACGAAGGATTGGAAAACGGCTGGAGCATTCTTCAACCCGTATGGCATGACGCAGTACTCATAATGACCAGAAGTAGTACTAAATGCGGTTTTCCACTCATCTCCTCCCCGGATACGTACCAGATTATACGCGCTCCTCAGGTCCAGTTTTGTGAAGAATCGCGCCCCGTGAAATGATTCCATTTGCCGTAGCGATGAGAGGTAGTGGGTAACTAAACCCCACTGTAATGGAATTTAGACCTCTATAATCAATACACGGATGCAGACCTCCATCCTTCTTCTTCACAAAAAAGAAGCTTGAGGAGACGGGTGATATGGAGGACTGAATGTACCCTTGTCCCAGCGATTCGGAAACATATGTTTCCATCGCAACTGTCTCCTCCTGGGACAATGGATACACGTGACTCCTAGGAAGTGCAGCGTTTTCCAGAAGGTTTATCGCGCAGTCCTCTCGACGATGAGGTGGTAATTGGGTCGCCTTCCCTTTACTGAAGGCGATAGCCAAATCGGCATATTCAGAGGGAATGCGCACGGTGGAAACTTGGTCTGGACTCTCCACCGTAGTCGCACCAACGGCAACTCCTATACACCTACCTGAACACTCCTCTGACCACCCCTTAAGAGCCCCCTGTCGCCAAGAAATCACTGGGCTGTGTTGAGCTAACCAGGGAACCCCCAACACCACTGGAAACGCAGGTGAATCTATAAGGAACAGGCTAATCTGCTCCTTATGATCACCCTGCGTTACCATGTCCAGCGGCACCGTAGCCTCCCTAATTACTCCTGACCCTAATGGTCGGCTATCTAAGGAGTGCACGGGGAAAGGTCGATCTAACGACACCAAGGGAATCCCTAGCCTTAACGCAAGCCCACGATCCATAAAATTAAATCAAACTTCTAAGCGTGCAATGTGAGGTTGGTTCACCCTGCAGAGCGCAGACTGTGGTTACAGTGAGCACACAGCAAGCATGATGTCATAGTAGAAGTGTTCATGGCAGAGGTTGTCATGGCGTTGGTATCCTGTGGTTGCGGTCTGGTTGTGGTCAGTCAGAAACATAAGGAAGAGACATTATCCTTGAGGTGGACGGTCTGTTCTGATAGCTCATTCTTCGAGGAATGATGGTGACATATCCTTCACTATCCTGTCTGTATGTCTATTTCTGTCTCTCTATCTCCGCTCCCCTTGCTCTCGCACTCGCTCTCTCTCAAATTCAAGCTGCTTCATTTGCATGAAAAACCAACTATTACCAAAGCAATAATGTATACAATATACATTGTAATAAAATAATACATCTCTCTCTCTCTCGCTCTCTCTCTCTCCTATGTTCTTATGGTTCTCTTGTTCTGCCGTCGTTACAGTCATTATCCCTGAGGAGGTTATGTATGGTACAGGTCCAGCTCATCCCTCTAGGCACTGTGCTATACATAGTGACCTCTCCTTCCCTCGCTGTTGTTGCTTTATTAGGTTCTGGGTTTGTGTCTAGTTTGGAACGTGGCCCGTGGTGTTTGAGAAACCCAGGGGGAAATTAAAGGACATAAATCTAAATAAATAGATTTTGTAAATGAGGTGGAGTCTGTTTGTCCTGGAGACCGTACCTCATGGGTTTGGAACCGGTCTACCAGGGTAGGGGGGTGGAGGGGAGACGGACCGAGGGGGGCAAAACAACATTTTATTTGCAGTGTCATTGGGTTTTTAGTAGATGAAAAGTTTAGGAATGACTGGTAAATGTATGATGTGTTGTTTAACATTCAGGGGTTTGTCCTGCGTTGGATTGGATTAGTATTCTATCAGAGAGACAGACAAATAAATGGGAGGACGGAGGGACAGACAGACAGACAGACAGACAGACAGACAGACAGACAGACAGACAGACAGACAGACAGACAGAGAGGGCTACAACAGGGACACAGCAGGGTCTTAATAGACTTCAAAGACTGTGTTGCTCTCTGCCAGCCTGCCTGCCTGCCTGCCTGCCTGCCTGCCAGCCTGCCTGCCTGCCTGCCTGCCTGCCTGCCTGCCTGTGTGTTAGCTGGTTGACATTTAAATACATTTATAGAAGGACAAACCTTCATGATTTGACTAATCTGTTGCTGTCACAACGCCTGGAGTGGTGGGTGCGGAGTCAAATGCAGAGAGCAGAGGATACTGGGGAAACTGGACTTTATTTCGGTATCCAATGCTAACGCCCAAAATCGGTGGCAGCTAGTAGACCGGCGACGACGACCACCGAGCGCCGCCCGAACAGGCAGGGGAGCCACCTTCTGTGGGAGTCGTGACAGTTGCAGTATAAAAACCACGGTCAAATACTGCAGGTGGATGCCCGAGATGCCCCATTTCAACAGCAGAGGTGCTTAGAGTAGAATAAAATAGACTAGGATAGAGTAGAGTAGAATATAATATACTGGGATAGAGTAGAGTAGAATATAATAGACTGGGATAGAGTAGAGTAGAATATAATAGACTAGGATAGAGTAGAGTAGAATATAATAGACTGGGATAGAGTAGAGTAGAATATAATAGACTGGGATAGAGTAGAGTAGAATATAATAGACTGGGATAGAGTAGAGTAGAATATAGTAGAATATAATAGACTAGGATAGAGTAGAGTAGAATATAATAGACTGGGATAGAGTAGAATATAATAGACTGGGATAGAGTAGAGTAGAATATAATAGACTGGGATAGAGTATAGTATAATATAATAGACTAGGATAGAGTAGAGTAGAATATAGTAGAATAAAATAGACTAGGATAGAGTAGAGTAGAATATAATAGACTGGGATAGAGTAGAGTAGAATATAATAGACTGGGATAGAGTAGAGTAGAATATAGTAGAATATAATAGAGTAGAGTAGAATATAATAGACTGGGATAGAGTAGAGTAGAATATAATAGACTGGGATAGAGTAGAGTAGAAGAGAATATAGTAGAATATAATAGAGTAGAGTAGAATATAATAGACTGGGATAGAGTATAGTATAATATAATAGACTAGGATAGAGTAGAGTAGAATATAGTAGAATATAATAGACTAGGATAGAGTAGAGCAGAATATAGTAGACTAGGATAGAGTAGATTTGAATATAATAGACTAGGATAGAGTAGAGTAGAATATAATAGACTAGGATAGAGTAGAGTAGAATATAGTAGAATATAATATACTATGATAGAGTATAGTAGAATATAATAGACTAGGATAGAGTAGAGTAGAATATAGTAGAATATAATAGAGTAGAGTATAATATAATGGACTAGGATAGAGTAGAGTAGAATATAATATACTAGGATAGAGTAGAGTAGAATTTAATAGAATATAATAGACTGGGATAGAGCAGAGTAGAATATAGTAGAATATAATAGACTAGGATAGAGTAGAATATAATAGACAAGGATAGAGTATAGTAGAATATAATAGACTAGGATAGAGTATAGTAGAATATAATAGACTAGGATAGAGTAGAGTAGAATATAATAGACTAGGATAGAGTAGAGTAGAATTTAGTATAATATAATAGACTAGGATAGAGTAGAGTAGAATATAGTAGAATATAATAGACTAGGATAGAGTAGAGTAGAATATAATAGACTAGGATAGAGTAGAGTAGAATTTAGTATAATATAATAGACTAGGATAGAGTAGAGTAGAATATAGTAGAATAGAATAGACTAGGATAGAGTAGAGTAGAATATAATAGACTAAGATAGAGTAGAGTAGAATATAGTGGAATATAATAGACTAGGATAGAGTAGAGTCGAATATAATAGACTAGGATAGAGTAGAGTAGAATATAGTATAATATAATAGACTAGGATAGAGTAGAGTAGAATATAGTAGAATATAATAGACTAGGATAGAGTAGAGTAGAATATAATAGACTAGGATAGAGTAGAGTAGAATTTAGTATAATATAATAGACTAGGATAGAGTAGAGTAGAATATAGTAGAATAGAATAGAACTAGAGAGCGCCTGACAGAAGAATCATGTCTCATGTTTTTTTCTCTCTTCTTTTTCTCCCTCAGGTACGACATCTGCACTTACAAGAACAAACCCTGTGGGACTCTAGGTGAGTGGCAATGCTCTCTGTTCTGTTATTTTCTCTTTTCTCTGCTCTCTGTTCTGTTATTTTCTCTGCTCTCTCTTCTCTGCTCTCTGTTCTGTTATTTTCTCTGATCTCTGTTCTGTTCTGTTCTTTTCTCTGCTCTCTGTTCTGTTCTTTTCTTTGCTCTCTGCTCTCTGTTCTGTTCTTTTCTCTTCTCTCTGCTCTCTGTTCTGTTCTTTTCTCTTCTCTCTGTTCTCTGTTCTGTTCTTTTCTCTGCACTCTGCTCTCTGTTCTATTCTTTTCTCGGTTCTATGTTCTGTTCTTTTCTCTGCTCTCTGTTCTGTTCTTTTCTCTGCCCTCTGTTCTGTTCTTTTCTCTTCTCTCTGCTCTCTGTTCTGTTCTTTTCTATTCTCTGTTCTCTGTTCTGTTCTTTTCTCTTATCTCTGTTCTCTGGTCTGTTCTTTTCTCTGTTCTCTGTTCTGTTATTTTCTCTGCTCTCTGTTCTGTTCTTTTCTCTGCTCTCTGTTCTGTTCTTTTCTCTGCTCTCTGTTCTGTTCTTTTATCTGTTATCTGCTCTCTGCTCTCTGTTCTGTTCTTTTCTCTGCTCTCTGCTCTCTGTTCTGTTCTATTTTCTGTTCTCTGCTCTCTGTTTTGTTCTTTTCTCTGTTCTCTGTTCTCTGTTCTGTTCTTTTCTCTGTTCTCTGTTCTCTGCTCTCTGTTATGTTCTTTTCTCTTCTCTCTGTTCTGTTCTATTCTCTGTTCTATTCTCTGTTCTCTGCTCTCTGTTTTGTTCTTTTCTCTGTTCTCTGTTCTGTTCTTTTCTCTGTTCTCTGCTCTCTGTTCTGTTCTTTTCTCTGCTCTCTGTTCTGTCCTTTTCTCTGTTCTCTGTTCTCTGCTCTCTGTTTCATTCTTTTCTCTGTTCTCTGTTCTGTTCTTTTCTCTGTTCTCTGCTCTCTGTTCTGTTCTTTTCTCTGCTCTCTGTTCTGTCCTTTTCTCTGTTCTCTGTTCTCTGCTCTCTGTTCTGTTATTTTCTCTGCTCTCTGTTCTGTTCTTTTCTCTGTTCTCTGCTCTCTGTTTTGTTCTTTTCTCTGTTCTCTGTTCTGTTCTGTTCTTTTCTCTGTTCTCTCTGTTCTGTTCTTTTCTCTTCTCTCTGTTCTCTGTTCTGTTCTTTTGTCTGCTCTCTGCTCTCTGTTCGGTTCTTTTATCTGTTCTCTGTTCTCTGTTCTGTTCTTTTCTCTGATCTCTGTTCTGTTCTGTTCTCTGCTCTCTGTTCTGTTCTTTTCTCTGTTCTCTGTTCTCTGCTCTCTGTTCTGTCCTTTTCTCTGCTCTCTGTTCTGCCCTTTTCTCTGTTCTCTGCTCTCTGTTCTGTTCTTTTCTCTGCTCTATGTTATCTGTTCTGTTCTTTTCTCTGTTCTCTGTTCTCTGCTCTCTTCTATTATTTTCTCTGTTCTCTGATCTCTGTTCTGTTATTGTCTCTGTTCTCTGCTCTCTGTTCTGTTCTTTTCTCTGTTCTCTGTTCTTTTCTCGGTTCTGTTCTTTTCTCTCTTCTCTGTTCTCTGTTCTGTTCCTTTCTCTGTTCTCTGTTCTGTTCCTTTCTCTGTTCTCTGTTCTGTTCTTTTCTCTGTTCTCTGCTCTCTGTTCCGTTCTTTTCTCTGTTCGCTGCTCTCTGTTCTCTGTTCTTTTCTCTGTTCTCTGTTCTGTTCTTTTCTCTGTTCTCTGTTCTCTGTTCTCTGTTCTCTGTTCTGTTCCTTTCTCTGTTCTCTGTTCTGATCTTTTCTCTGCTCTGCTCTCTGTTCTGTTATTTTCTCTGCTCTCTGTTCTCTGCTCTCTGTTCTGTTCTCTGTTCTCTTATCTCTTCTCCGTTCTCTGCTCTCTGCTCTCTGTTCTGTGGCCTGGAGGCAAGGAAAGACAGGTCAGAGAGACCAGGTGGCGTTTACTGTCGTCGGGGTGGGTACAGACGGGGTTAGGTCCGTGCAGGGCAGGGCACAGGCGTGGTAACCTCCAAGTGCACTTGACTGTGTCCTTCTACCAATATAGCTCAAATAATGTGGATATTTATAAGTCCATATGGCGTGTTTTTCTCCTGCTACAGTACTTTAAGGACACTGGTTTCCAGTCATTTTTGCCAGGGGTTTGGTTTGACATGTGTCTCCACTGTGACAGAAACTGTGGCAAACTTAAATTACAAACTTGTTAAGCTTCTGTAACCAAGCTCAGGAAGGCAAGGGGGAGAAAAAACAGAAAGATAGAGGGACATATAGAAAGTGAAGGATGAAATTCAGAGATAACAAGAGAGAGAGAAAGAGAGCGTTGTGGTGGAGAAAGGACGGCAGGGAGTGTCAGCATCTCCCCTCCTCCTTGCCTCCCTCCCTCTGATGGTGTAGAGCCCCTGCAGGCTCCACAGTATATCTTGGAGGTAATATTGGGACTCTGGGGGGGTTTGACAGATTGACCGCATTCGTCACATTCCCCCCGTCGCTTTAATTGCACCAGCATCTGCTTGGCTTCCTCGTTCTCTCTCACTCACTTCTCCTCACTCACTTTTCCTCTGTTTCTCCTCTCCTCCTCCTTCTTCTCTCCCTCTCCATTTCTTCTCCCGTCTCAACCCCGTTCCCCTCACCCTTTTCCCCATATCCTCTCCTCCTTCCCCTCTCCCTCTCCATTTCTTCTCCCGTCTCAACCCCGTTCCCCTCACCCTTTTCCCCATATCCTCTCCTCCTTCCCCTCTCCCTCTCCATTTCTTCTCCCGTCTCAACCCCGTTCCCCTCACCCTTTTCCCCATATCCTCTCCTCCTTCCCCTCTCCCTCTCCATTTGTCCTCCCTTTTCAACACCCTCCTCATCTCTTCCTCTCCTCCATTCCGTCCCTCTCAACCCTTCTCATCTCCTTCCCTCCTCACCCTATCATTAGGGGTCATGCTACAGGTCAGCTCTTTTCCCCTTGGGTCTCTGGGTAATCTGAGTTGGAGATAATACCTAACCAACCCCACTTCTGAGTGTTATGTGAAACCCTTCCCAGTAACCTGTAGATGGAATCTCTTCTCTTTCTATCTGACCTGTTACCCTCTGGGGGAAGAATAGAGACACCTGGATGGCTCTACTCTCCAACCTCACACACACACACACACAAAACATGTAGAACTATATATGCTTGCTTCTTGACAAAGCTAAAAATAACCTGCATTTAATCTTATCTTGCATAAGATGAAATGCACATACTACAGTGACACGCCAACACACAAGCGCACACACACAGACAGGCAAATGTATAGTTTACTCAGCGTTCTTTCACTCTTCTGCTTCTCTTTCCAAAAGAGCTCTTTCTCCAATATAAAGAATATGCCTATTGCTTTCTCTTTGGAACTCTATATTTTTTAGGGGGGGTGGGGATGTTTTCTTAAATTCAATATCCTGCATCACTAGGTGGTCCCTTGTTACTTGAAGTGAAATGTATAAATCCAAGCCTGTCTAGACATTTTCCAGCTCTGACTTTAGGTTGAAAAAAGTTAATGTCTAGCCAGTTGATGCTGAAGTCAGGTCCTGCTGGTGAGAATAGCAGCAGCAGCATGAACTGAGGTTGTGTCCCAAATCACACCCTATTTCTTATGTAGTGCACTACAATTTTCCAGAGCCCTGAGAGAAGAAGTTAACTCTCAAAGTTCTTAGCCAACGTCCCAAATAGAACCATATTTCCAATATGGGCCCTGGTCAAAAGTAGTGCACTATAAATGGAATAGGGTGCAGCCTGAGAAGTTTAGAGTTGCCTTCTTCTCTCTCTCTCTCTCTCTCTCTCTCTCTCTCTCTCTCTCTCTCTCTCTCTCTCTCTCTCTCTCTCTTGCTCTCTCCCTACCTCTCTCTCTACTCTCTCTCTCTCTCTCTCTCTCTCTCTCTCTCTCTCTCTCTCTCTCTCTCTCGCTCTCTCTACCTCTACCCCTCTCTTGCTACCTCTCTCTCTCTCTCTCTCTCTACCTCTCTCTCGCTCTCTCTCTCTCGCTACCTCTCGCTCTCTCTCTCTCGCTACCTCTCTCTCGCTCTCTCTCGCTACCTCTCTCTCTCGCTCTCACTCTCTACCTCTCTCGCTCTCGCTCTCTCTCTACCTCTCCCTACCTCTCTCTCTACCTCTCTCTCTCTCTCTCGCTCTCTCTCCCTCTACCCCTCTCTTGCTACCTCTCTCTCTCTCTCTCTCTCTCTCTCTCTCTCTCTCTCTCTCTACCTCTCTCTCGCTCTCTCTCTCTCGCTACCTCTCTCTCGCTCTCTCTCGCTACCTCTCTCTCGCTCTCTCTCGCTACCGCTCTCTCTCGCTCTCTCTCTCTACCTCTCTCGCTCTCGCTCTCTCTCTCTCTACCTCTCTCTACCTCTCTCTCTCTACCTCTCTCTCTCTCTCTCTCTACCTCTCTCTCTACCTCCCTCCTGCTGCTCTTCCTTTAACACCAGGGAGATCCAGCTTTTAGAGCCACCACTCCTAAGAAGTTCTCTGTGTGTGTGTGTGTGTGTGTGTGTGTGTGTGTGTGTGTGTGTGTGTGTGTGTGTGTGTGTGTGTGTGTGTGTGTGTGTGTGTGTGTGTGTGTGTGTGTGTGTGTGTGTGTGTGTGTGTGTGTGTGTGTGTGTGTGTGTCCAGGCTTGGCGTCGGTAGCTGGGATGTGTGAGACGGAGAGGAGTTGCAGCATCAATGAAGACATCGGCCTGGGTTCTGCTTTCACCATCGCTCACGAGATTGGCCACAAGTGAGTCCGCTCACATTTACTACTTCCTTCACAGAACAGCGCAAACTGGCTCTAACCAGAATAGAAAGAAGAGTGGGAGGCCCCGGTGCACAACTGAGCAAGAGGACAAGTAAATTAGTGTCTAGTTTGAGAAACAGACGCCTCACAAGTCCTCAACTTGCAGATTCATTAAATAGTACCCGCAAAACACCAGTCTCAACGTCAACAGTGAAGAGGCGACTCCGGGATGCTGGCCTTCTAGGCAGAGTTGCAAAAAAAAAGCCATATCTCAGACTGGCCAATAAAAAGAAAAGATTAAGATGGGGAAAAGGACACATATACTGGACAGAAGAACTCTGCCTAGAAGGCCAGCATCCCGGAGTCGCCTCTTCACTGTTTACATTCAGACATTTCTAAGTAACCCCAAACCTTTGAACGGTATGTATATAATAATACATATATTACTACACAGAGAATGTGACTCGCTATTTTGCAATATCATCTGCCAATAAAATTGTATTTTATTTTATTTGGAACTATTCCTAAAGAATAACCAGATCTTTGGGTTGGTTTGGTCTGGGTTGGTGTGTGTTGGTTTGGGTTGGTACAGTTGAAGTCGGAAGTTTACATCAAATCAAATCAAAGTGTATTTTTCACATGCGCTGAATACAACAGGCGTAGTAGACCTTACAGTAAAATGCTTACTTACAGGCTCTAACCAATAGTACAAAAAAAGGTATTAGGTGAACAATAGGTAGGTAAAGAAATAAAGCAACAGTAAAAAGACAGGCTATATACAGTAGCGAGGCTACATACAGACACCGGTTAGTCAGGCTGATTGAGGTAGTATGTACATGTAGACATGGTTAAAGTGACTATGCATATATGATGAACAGAGAGTAGCAGTAGCGTAAAAGAGTGGTTGGTGGGTGGTGGGTGGCGGGTGGCGGGACACAATGCTGATAGCCCGGCTAGCCAATGTGTGGGAGCACTGGTTGGTCGGCCCAATTGAGGTAGTATGCACATGAATCTATAGTTAAAGTGACTATGCATATATGATAAACAGAGAGTAGCAGCAGTGTAAAAAGAGGGGTTGGGGGAGGCACTCAATGCAAATAGTCTGGGTAACCATTTGGTTACCTGTTTAGGAGTCTTATGGCTTGGGGGTAAAAATAGTTGAGAAGCCTTTTTGTCCTAGACTTGGCACTCCGGTACCGCTTGCCATGCGGTAGTAGAGAGAACAGTCTGTGGCTGGGGTCTTTGACAATTTTTAGGACCTTCTGACACCGCCTGGTGTAGAGGTCCTGGTGGCAGGCAGCTTGGCCCCAGTGATGTACTGGGCCATTCGCACTACACTCTGTAGTGCCTTGCGGTCAGAGGCCGAGCAATTGCCATTCCTGGCAGTGATGCAACCAGCTCTCGATGTTGCAGCTGTAGAACAGCTGTAGAACATTTGGAGGATCTCAGGACCCATGCAAAATCTTTTTAGTGTCCTGAGGGGGAATAGGCTTTGTCGCGCCCTCTTCACGACTGTCTTGGTGTGTTTGGACCATTCAAGTTTGCTGTTGATGTGGACGCCAAGGAACTTGAACAACCTGCTCCACTACAGCCCCGTCGATGAGAATGGGGGCATGCTCGGTCCTCATTTTCCTGTAGTCCACAATAATCTCCTCTGTCTTGGTTACGTTGAGGGATAGGTTGTTATTCTGGCACCACCGGGCCAGGTCTCTGACTTCCTCCCTATAGGCTGTCTCGTCGTTGCCGGTGATCAGGCCTACCACTGTTGTGTCGTCTTCAAACTTAGTGATGCTGTTGGGGTCATGCCTGGCCATGCAGTCGTGGGTGAACAGGGAGTACAGGAGGGGACTGAGTACGCACCCCTGGGGAGCTCCAGTGTTGAGGATCAGCGTGACAGATGTGTTGCTACATACCTTCACTACCTGGGGGCGGCCCATCAGGAAGTCCAGGATCCAGTTGCAGAGGGAGGTGTTTAGTCCCAGGATCCTTAGCTTAGTCATGAGCTTTGAGGGTCCATACACCTTAGCCAAATACATTTAAACTCAGTTTTTCACAATTCCTGACATTTAATCCAAGATAATATTCCCTGTCTTAGGTCAGTTAGTGTCACCACTTTATTTTAAGAATGTGAAATGTCAGAATAATAGTAGAGAGAATGATTTATTTCAGCTTTTATTTCTTTCATCACATTCCCAGTGGGTCAGAAGTTTACATACACTCAATTAGTATTTGGTAATATTGCCTTTAAATTGTTGAACTTGGGTCAAACGTTTCAGGTAGCCTTCCACAAGCTTTCCACAATAAGTTTGAGGAATTTTGGCCCATTCCACATGACAGAGCTGGTGTAACTGATTCAGGTTTGTAGGCCTCCTTGCTCGCACACATTTTTTCAGTTCTGCCCACAAATGTTTTATAGGATTGAGGTCCGGGCTTTGTGATGGCCACTCCAATACCTTGACTTTGTTGTCCTTTAACCAATTTGCCACAACTTTGGAAGTATGATTGGGGTCATTGTCCATTTGGAAGACCCATTTGCGACCAAGCTTTAACTTCCTTACTGATGTCTTGAGATGTTGCTTCAATATATCCACATAATTTTCCATCCTCATGATGTCATCTATTTTGTGAAGTGCACCAGTCCCTTCTGCAGCAAAGCACTCCCACAACATGATGCTGCCATCCCCGTGCTTCACGTTTGGGATGGTGTTCTTCGGCTTGCAAGCATCCCCCTTTTTCCTCCAAACATGACAATGGTCATTATGGCCAAACAGTTATATTTTTGTTTCATCAGACCAGAGGACATTTCTCCAAAAAGAGCGATCTTTGTCCCCATGTGCAGTTGCAAACCGTAGTCTTTTTTTTATGGTGATGTTGGAGCAGTGGCTTCTTCCTTGCTGAGCAGCCTTTCAGGTTATGTCAATATAGGACTTGTTTTACTGTGGATATAGATACTTTTGTGCCTGTTTCCTCCAGCATCTTCACAAGGTTCTTTGCTGTTGTTCTGGGATTGATTTGCACTTTTCGCACCAAAGTAAGTTCATCTCCAGGAGACAGAACGTGTCTCCTTCCTGAGTGGTAAGACGGCTGGTCCCATGGTGGTTATACTTGCGGACTATTTTTTCTACAGATGAACGTGGTACCTTCAGGCATTTGGAAATTGCTCCCAAGGATGAACCAGACTTGTGGAGGTCTACAATTTGTTTACTGAGGTCTTGGCTGATTTATTTTGATTTTCCCATGATATCAAGCAAAGAGGCACTGCGTTTGAAGGTAGGCCTTGAAATACATCCACAGGTACACCTCCAATTGACTCATATGATGTCAATTCGCCTGTCAGAAGCCATCATTTTCTGGAATTTTCCAAACTGTTTAAAGGCACACTGGAATTGTGATACAGTGAATTATAAGTGAAATAATCTGTCTGTAAACAATTGTTGGAAAAATTATGTGTGTCATGCAAAAAGTAGATGTCAAAGGCCAGATCCTAGGAAGAAACCTCGAGAGGAACCAGGCTATGAGGGGTGGCCAGTCCTTTTCTGGCTGTGCCGGGTGGAGATTATAGCATAACATGGCCAAGATGTTCAAATGTTCATAGATGACCAACAGGGTGAAATAATAATAATCACAGTGGTTGTCAAGGGTGCAATAGGTCAGTACTTTACATGGGATAAACAAACTTAAAGGTCAATAACACAATATAAAAATCTATGTACAGTGTGTGCAAATGTAGTAAGATTAGGGAGGTAAGGCAATAAATAAATAGCCCATAGTGGTGAAAAATTGACAATTTAGCATTAACACTGGAGTGGTAGATGTGCAGATGATGATGTGCAAGTAGAGATACTGGGGTGCAAAAGAGCAACAACAAAGAAATAACAATATGGGGATGAGGTAATTGGGTGGGTTATTTACAGATGGGCTGTGTACAAACCATTTTTATATGGTCCTTGCTTTGTGCACGGGAGCATTGTCATGCTGAAACAGGAAAGGGCCTTCCCCAAACTGTTGCCACAAAGTTGGAAGCACAGAAGCAGTTAGAATATCATTGCATGCTATGGCTTTAAGATTTCCCTTCACTGGAACTAAGGGACCTAGCCCGAAACATGAAAAACAGTCCCAGACCATTTTCCCTACTCCATCAAACTTTACAGTTGTCACTATGCATTCGGGCAGGTAGCGTTCTCCTAGCATTCAGAAAACCCAGATTTGCCCATCGAACTAGCAGATGGTGAAGCGTGATTCATCACTCTAGAGAACGCGTTTCTACTGTTCCAGAGTCCAATGGCGGCAAGCTTTACACCACTCCAGACGACACTTGGTATTGCGCATGGTGATGTTAGGCTTGTGTGCGGCTGCTCAGCCATGGAAACCCATTTCATGAAGCTCCCAATGAACAGTTACTGTGCTGAGGTTGTTTCCAGAGGCAGTTTGGAACTCAGTAGTGAGTGTCGCAACCTTGACAGAGGATTTTTAAGCACTTCAGCACTCGGCAGTCCCGTTCTGTGAGCTTGTGTGGCCTACCACTTCACGGCTGAGCCGATGTTGCTCCTAGATGTTTCCACTTCACAATAATAACACTTACAGGGCAGCTCTAGCAGGGCAGAAATTTGATGAACTGACTTGTTGTTATGACGGTGCCAAGTTGAAAGTCACTGAGCTCTTCAGTAAGGACATTCTGCTGCCAATGTTTGTCTATGGACATTGCATGGCTGTGTGCTCGATTTTATACACCTGTCAGCAATGGGTTTATATGAATATATTAATTTGAAAGGGTGTCCACATACTTTTTAATATACAGTGCATTCGGAAAGTATTCAAACACCTTCCTTTTTTCCACATTTTGTTACGTTACAGCATTATTCTAAAATTGATTAAATAAAACATTTCCTCATCAATCTACACACAATACTCCATAATGACAAAGCGAAAACAGGTTTATAGAAAGTTATAAAAATGTATTAAAAATAAAAACAGAAATACCTTATTTACATAAGTATTCAGACCCTTTGCTATGAGACTCAAAATTGAGCTCAGGTGCATCCTGTTTCCATTGATCATCCTTGAGATGTTTCTACAACTTGATTGGAGTCCACTTGTGGTAAATTCAATTGATTGGACATGGTTGGGAAAGGCACACACCTGTCTATGTAAGGTCCCAAAGTTTACAGTGCATGTCAAAGCAAAAACCAAGCCATGAGATTGAAGGAATTGTCCGTAAAGCTTAGAGACAGGATTGTGTCCAGGCACAGATCTGTGGAAGGGTGGCAAAAAATGTCTGCAGCATTGAAGGTCCCCAAAGTACAGAGAGCTGTGCATCAACGCTACCCATCCAACCTGACAGAACTTGAGAGGTTCTGCAGAGAAGAATGGGAGAAACTCCCCAAATACAGGTGTGCCAAGCTTGTAGCGTCATACCCAAGAAGACTCAAGGTTGTAATTGCTGCCAAAGGTGCTTCAACAAAGTACTGAGTAAAGTGTCTGAATTCTTATGTAAATGTGATATTACTGTTTTTATTTGTAATAACTTTGCAAAAAATTCTAAAAACCTGTTTTTGATTTGTCTTTATTGGGTATTGTGTGTAGATTGATGAGGAATTGTAACAAAATGTGAAAAAGGTCAAGGAGTCTGAATACTTTCCGAATGCAATGCATGCTGTGTTTGCTCATGCTAATGACAGTGTCCACATACCTCCTGAATATAAAGTTGAATAATGATGATATATTGGTCTACGTATCCACTCCCTGGGGTTCACAGAGATGGCCATTTCCTTTATAATGTCTCGTGTCTGCTTCTGTTTTGGGGCAGTTGTAAAAATGGTCTCTGCAAGGAGAGGATGTATAAAAAAAACTTAGCCACGGTCTCAGGACGGCTGATTTATTTCCAGAGTAGGGTAAAATGTCATAAACGCCAGCGTTAGAAAAACAGGCCGGGCTGTGGGATGTGGTGGGTTGTTATATACATTACAACTGAGCTTCGGCTTCCTGCCGTAACGCAAGCTTTTCTTTCGTTTAGATATTCAGACAGATACAGTTTTTGAGTTACATACATTTTTTTGTGAAACAGATTTATTTGCAGCCAAGCCAGTGCTCAGTCAAGTTGGGCAGCAGAAACCAGAAAGCAGAAACCTTTCTTTCTGTCAGGAAGTTCACACTAGAGAGCAGCTCTGATCAGATGGACGCTGAGAGAGAGAGAGAGAGAGAGAGAGAGAGAGAGAGAGAGAGAGAGAGAGAGAGAGAGAGAGAGAGAGAGAGAGAGAGAGAGAGAGAGAGAGAGAGAGAGAGAGAG